>NC_028642.1:56348564-56388384 GCF_001406875.1 Solanum pennellii
TTGGGGGGGGGGGGGGAGGGGGCTAAATGATAGAATCAAGGGAAGTAGTTAAGATGCTTATGTACAACTAGAAGACAGAGTTTAATTCTTTTTTACAGAGAAGATTAAGAATCTCATGGACAAACCTGCATCCTCCAAAAAGTAAAAAAGAACGAAATAAGAATATGACGGAAAACAAGAAAAGTGATGTATAAGGAAAACAAGAAAAAATGGAATCACAACAGAATCTTGCATAACTGAGAGCTGTACTAGAATTAGAAGTTTGATAAACTGATGGGGGTTAAGTCATTAAGATTAAGGTGATGCTTTATCGAAAGCAAAGTGGTATTTCTGATCTTTGTTTTGATGTTTCCGACATAAGTTTGCACTGACATGAAAATTGACCCGTCTTTCCATTGAACCCTATGATAGACATGGAACTGTTACATCAGAATTCATGGCATGGAAGTTTTTCAGAAGTAACAAGGAATAATTTCCAAACCTGACATTCAGCATTAGATATAACTGTGTGATATTTGAAGTTGTTTTGTAGTGCTGCAGTTCATCAATGCGGATCCTTCTTTTTTGCAGATACCTGAAGAAGAGAAAAATATTGGCCCACATGATCGTTTGGTTCATGTATACCACTTTAATAAGGAGGCAGCACAAAACCAGATGGTAAGATTCTTCTGTACTCGTACCCCCACTATCTGATAGGTTTTCCCTTCACCCTAGGGGAGGGAGGAGGAAAGAAAGAAGAAGAGATGGAGGGAAAGTTTAAGTTAGGAGAGAAAATAATTAGGAAACAACTTTTCTGCAGTCACTTGAAATTCAGAAATGTGTCTTATGTATCACTATATTCTTGTCTCTAACAGAAAATTCAAAATTTTGGGGAACCTTTTCTCTTGATTATCCGCGAGAAGGAGACATTAGCTGAACTTAAGCCGCGTATACAGAAGAAATTGCAGGTCCCAGATGAAGATTTTGCTAAGGTAATGTGCAACTTGACGTTTTCATTCCCATGAATGAGGGTTTCAATGGGTAGTTACAAGAATTCCTTTCTCATTTAGATCCTATATTAGGTAGTTACTTCTTTTGTTTACAATTTTCCAGTGGAAATTTGCATTCGTCACGTCTGATTGCCCTGAGTACCTTGAGGACTTGGACATCTTGTTGAGTCGTTTCCAGGTATTAAAATGACTCCTCTAATCTGAAAAAGAAAATGCAAAAAGGAGTGGTGCTAAATTCATGATCTAGTCTCATGTCCTCATCACACATCATCTTTCTGTGATTAAATGTTAGATTGTTTTACATCTTCTTGTTCCTCCACAGCAAAGGGAGAATGTCCTTCATGCTTGGGAGCAGTATCTTGGATTGGAGCATTCTGATGGTGTTTCTAAAAGGACGCATGCAGCACATCAGGTAATTTGTGTATCCGGTTCTGACATGTGGGCATTACAATTCAATGCTTGATCTCTAAGATTGATACCAAGAAGAGTCTCGGACTAATGACATAGGTTGACTTGATTAGGCTACTGTATCTACTATAATTTCTTTTCTACTCGTTGTAGTGGTTTGTTTACTATTTGGCAGGAAAGAAACATACTTTTCTTTGAGGGATGCCTGAGCCAATTCCGATAAGAACCAGTTCCACTGGACTTGAAATTCTTAATATGTGAGGGACCTTACTGCTAGTAGTGGCTACTTAATTGTGTGGAACATTTATTCATTTATGTATTTATTTTTGTGAAAGCTGATATTGTGCTGACTTCCGTTTAAGATGAGCAAAATGATATTAACTTTAAGTTTAGTCGATTTACAACAGAGCACCCAGCTTCAATAATGTTCACCTGGAGAGTGGAACTAAGTTATTCTATTTAGTGTCCCTGGGACGAGTTAAAATGATCAAGATTGTCAGTGTCGACTTCTTGTATATGTAAAGAAGTTCTTCTCGAGGATTGCCATTTAGTTTGATTGAAAAGAATATTACAGGTCCACTGACTAATGATTTTTTCTTTTTTGGGCTACTGAGAGGGTTTCCCACTTAAGTTAGTTCAACTGCAAGTAGTGTAGTGTTCATTGTCAACGAGAACTTTAACTTATAAACAAATTTCCTTTGATGTTGCAGAGTCTCCACAGGCGTGAGAAGCCTTTGAGAATATGCGACTAGTAACACAGCAGAAATGAAGATTAAATTCCTCTCATAATCATTGCACTTATCGCCACGGCCCAAGCATATAAAGTCAGTAGCAGCAGCGCCACTCGTTTGCTAAATACATGTTGAGTCTGATTCTTGTTCCGGGAGCATCTGTTTCTGATATGGATGTGAAGTGTGGTTCATGAGATGCAGCATCCATCCCCATATCGTCTGTGAACTATTACTAACTCCTCTATTCACTGCTAGTGTAAATGTGCAAAATATTAAACAAGCGAATGTATACATCATATGTAGTGTTTTGCTTCGTTTATGCCTTCTTTAATCTCCTTGGTTTGCATCTGGGACAGAGTGAGTATAAGCTAAGGCAATCTGCAAACTTTGTTCTCTTTTTGGGTAGAGATTGCCTTCAGCATAGTAACGAGTAACGAAGTATCGAAAATCTTATTGGGAGAGTGTGAATGTTGGTTATATCATGCAATATGAGACTGTAACTGCAATAGTAATGACATTGATGGGATTAATGCATCTTAATTTCAATGCACCCCTGAACTTTCCATATCTTGATACCTTATCCAAGACTTGTTCCTATATTGAATACTTTGATAATACATTTTGAGCTAGGATAAAAAAAAATTTAAAAAAATTATTTTGGGATTTATATATGTTTGTGTCCAGTAAATTACTTATCAAAGAGCTTCCACAATGCTTACCAATTTTGTGGATTTATGAATGAATGACTGGTGAACCGCATTTTCTTTCTCTTTTGATAACATAAAGATTTTAGACAAAATTAAACTAGGATGGAATTCAAACATTTGTTGATTAAAAGTAAAAGAATGTCTGCGCATATAACAATAATTATTTTAATTTTTAATTTTCTATAAATAATACTAAAAAACAAATTGTCTCTTTATAAAATAACTCTAAAAAAGTTTTCCCCTCGAGTCAAAGTTTACAGGGGCGCCGGCCTACTTGTGCCAATTGAGAGAATTTTAGCATCCGTTTAGTTTCCAAGAACTTTCTTATTTGCTTATTTTTAATTGTTTATTGATTTTTTTCTATATTAAGGTCTTACGTATTAAATTTAGATAAATATATGTATAATCGATCTATTTTACTTTTATTATCTTTCATTTGTAGGATCGAAATTCATAACTAATTTTTAATTAAAGGCGAAAGAATCTCGATCATTTCATCACGATCCATGTAATTATTTAGTAGTGAATTTGACGCCCTCGTGTATCAAGCAAAAGTCTAAAGAATTTAATCAACTACAAAAGCCAGGAATTCAAAGTCAAAAACTTTGAGATATGCCAAATATAAATGTTATGACTTTTTACATGAAAGTCACGGTGCTCTTTATATCATAACAATTTTGAACTAACCTGTGGTAACATTTCAACATCATGAAATAAAAATATTAGACTTTATAACGAGAGAGAGATAGAGGGGATAATCAGCAAAATATCACTTTTGAATTTGACTTTCATTGATCTTAAATACATCTAACACACATGTTCCAGAAATTGAAACCCCAAACTCAAAGAAAAAAATATATAGTTAAAAAAAACCTATAACTTTTTTATAGAAACAGAAACGTATTTTAAAAAGATATTTATGCTTTGAAATTGAGGCTATCAACCTTCATTTATCGGCTTAGGGGTTTTTTAATATGCTGGTTTGTGGAGTCCGGAGCCTAAAGGGTACAAAATATTAAAATTTTGGTTAATATAAAATTTTATATACCATTTTGAAATTTTTATTAATATTTTGTACCATTTAGGCTTCGGACTCCTGGTTTGTAGGCTTTGTAGAGTACTAGTAATGGCTGCGCAATAAGAATCGACAACTGATATTATCATATAAATTTACATGATCAAGTGATATATAACTTCATCCATAATTCACGAAGTTTAAAACATAAAAGTTCCTACTTATTTATCTTATTAGTTTACAATGGTTTAAGTAGTAAATGAACGTGACTTACGTAATAATAAAACAATATATGTGAAGATGATCTTAAGTCTTCTATGGAATTGATGTAAAAATAGGTAGATAAATATTTTTTCTAAGCAAAAGCTTAAATCTATAGCCTATTCAACTAGTATTTTTTTTTTGGAGGATACAACTTTTTTTTTTAACGATAAGGAAACCTGCAACCACTATCCTTTTGGGTGCGCACAGGGTAAAACCCTGCTCCTATGAAATAGCTCGCAAACCACATAGGAGAGATAATCCGCACCAAGCTCGACCCAGAAGGCAAACCCCTTACTTTCTTTGGCAAAGAGTTTCAAACTCGAGACCTCCAACATGAAAGTCCCAAGCTCAAACCGCTGGACCATCCCGAAGGGTTTTGGAGGATACAACTTATAGAGCTTTTTTTTTTTTTGGCACTCAACTGCAAATTATTATTTTTCTAAGAAGTTTGACAAAATGCCATACACATAAAAATAAAATTATCAGCAATAACAACCAAGTAATTATAATTAATGTGTAGCAAATCTTGATAACAACACAATGTATACATAAAATATATCAATCAACATTATTTTAGTTATATGTTAAAATAAATGGATCTCGCACCTAACTCAACCCAAAAGATTGTTAAGAAAAAAACATATCATTGTCCAAAGATCATATAGTTAGATCACTCATCTCTTTGACATTCGATATGAACTCTTCAGATTCAATACGTCCAAAGCTAAACACGACTAGAGTACATCTGACCTTGGAAAATTAATATGAGAATCCTAACATCGATAAACATATATATTATGAATGAGTCTTGCTTTATTACCATGTTATGAAATTTGAACCTAACTTCTTTTGACGTGGAACTCTTCAACCAAGAAAAGACCAAAGAATAGTATATACACACATGATCGATCTCTAAATTTAAAAACTCTCTATTTTATGAACCATTCATCATAACTTTGAACTCATCAAAGCTAAGAACTCCATCACCATCAAGATCAAATCTTTTTATCATAGCTTTGCAATTATCAATAGATTTAGACTCACCAAGTCTACTCAACATCCTCTTCAAACTCTTAGGGGTAATTTGGCCACTTCCTTCCATTTCATACATCTCAAATGCTCCTCTTAACTCACTCTCTTTATTATCCTTTTCTCCTAATTCCATCAATTTACTAAAATCCTCTAACCCTAACATCCCATCTCCGTCCGAATCCGATAGCCTCACCGCCATCTCCGCCTCCTCCGTCGTTAAATCTCCGCCTACCGCCTTCACACACCTCCGTAGCTCCGCTGGCGACACTTTTCCATCTCCGTCCTCGTCAAAGTACGTAAATACCCTCTCCAATTGATCGCTATTTTCGCTACTACTAGTCGTAATTATACGACTAATAGTAGTATCGTCGATTGCCATCGACTTTTTCGACGAAAATTTGTTTTTTAATTTTGAGAAAACGGACTTGTTTTCCGTGTTAGAAATAGTAGTCTCCATGCACATAAACTTTTTTTTTTGTTATCTCTTGAAATTATTGAATGGGGTTTATATAGGAAGTGTTATTATAGTATATAGTTTTTATGGACAATTTGGGATATTTTATTACTAGTTAAATGGCGGTTGTAAAGTCGGTATTACGTGGGATTTGCGCGTACGGAAATTTCGTGGTGGGTTGCAGAAATTATAATGTGTCATTTTCGTTGTCTTTTTTATTAATAGGGTTATTGATAAAAGTCAAAAGTAATGGAGAAGTGTGGGTGAAGATATTTACCAATATGAATTATTTATACATAATTTAAAAAAATAAATTATTATATTTATCAAATTATCTCTTCCTAAATTATATTTAAATTGACCTTTCTTTACAGAAAAATACTAGATACGACAAAATAAGAATAAAATGGGAATAATGTCATTAAATAGTAGTCATATAAGAAAAAATAACTTTCTTTTTTAGATTGTCTAAAAATATTAAATATGACCAAATAAGAATAAAGTGGGAATAATGTCATTAACTAGTAGTTATAAAAGGAAAAATAATTTTTTTTAAGATCGTCTAAAAATAAAAATATGTTAGATAAATCGAGAAAAAAGAGTGATAATCTTTCAAATTGTATATACCAATAAATATATGGAATTTTGAAAATATTAACCAAACAATAGTGTGATATTATTGTCAGGTCTCCACTTCTCTTTTAGCAACCGATTTAGAGATAAGCTATGCAAGTATTAAATTATGTATAAGTATAAAATTAATACAATATCCAATTTATAATTAGAAACCCGCTATATATACTTATATTAAATTTATACATGATAAAATGTAAAACACCTAATAAATCCCTACATAAAAATATTATATGAAATCCATTATAAATAAACTCTATATTATTAAAATACCTTTATAATATCTAGTTATGTTATTGTCATTGTTGTATAGGACGATATTATTGCCATGTGGGAGGATTCTAAATATGCGGGGGAGTGGAGGCGGAGCGTATATTATTATTATTATTATTATTATTATTATTATTATTATTATTATTATGTTGATAAAAAAATATTGTCATCATACAAATATCATAACATGCGACATGGAGGCTTTTCAATATAGCAAGTCTTGTCTAAATTTATGTTCTCTTTCCTTTATTTAATGGTTCTCTTTTTTAAAACAAAATAAGAACTTTTTGGAGAAAAGAATGTTGGGGGGTTGAACCTTGATAGCTTTCTTGTAAAGAAAGCAGCTGCCCAATTTATTTTTACGTCCTTTATGACGAAGCTAAAATTTTTATTAAAGAGTTTATAATATGAAAAACTAAATATATAAAGAAGTTGAAAGTATTCAATATTTAGTCATTTATAACATAGATAAAATTTTTTTTTTAACTATATATGAATAATATAGGTTTTGCACGGAAGACAACTCACGTATCTTTTCGTTACACTCATTCGGTTACGCAACAGGCTAAGCCAGAAAGGAAGATAAATTGCTATTGTTAAGCACTTCGTCTATAGGCATTGTAGAAAGGATAGAATATGCGCCTAATCGTTCTTCTCGAATCGCTCCAGTACGATGGACCGGGGGGGTCCGCCAGAGAAAATGCAACACGATAGAAGAGTTCGCTCCGCCGATTCGATGAACCCTAGGCCAGAGAAGAATCCAGATTTTAAAGACTTTAGATGCACTAATATAAGCTCTAAAGTAAATTAAAAATAAAAAAATAAAATAGATAGCTAGTACCAAGTCTTATAAGTGACGTCACTGGCTTATACCAACTGCACAAGGGCATATGGGTGCATTGTTTATTATATTAATTTTTTTATATATATCTATATTATTTTTTTAAAGTTAATGGGTACACGTACAGTCCGCTCATGCCCTAGGCCCTCACTAGCTCCGATCCTTCCTTGTGCATGAATATCTTAAATTGTAGAATTATTGTTCTGTTTCACATTTAGTGTCATACCTTTTTAATTCATAAATTAAATGCACATGCAAATTTTCTTTTGAAGAACTTAAAAAGACGATCTTCAAAAAGATAAAGTTCCGTTTGTCCCCCATTTGTTAAAAGGGTAGAGCTGTTTGGATAAACAATGCTTTGTAAAGATCTATTCAGATAAGAAGTTTGTTGAGAGTTGAAAATGTGTTTAGATTGTGTAGCCTATATTTTTTTTTTTTAAAATGTGGAAGTTTTGGAAACAAATCTTTGAAAATTGAAAAATGCACATGCGTACCTTTATTCCACATAGGTGTGTAAAGGGTATTGTTATAATGTTTTTATTAGTTAGATTCACATGTTGTTTCACGTATATAGTATTAAAGTTAAATTTTGATAAATTTATTGTGACATTCTTATGTTTACTTGTTACTATTTTCATCGTATTAAAAGGTGAATTCACAATTTAAAGATGATGAATATTTCTAATTTGTTGAGTCTCGTGGGGAGTACCATGGCAAATGACAAATGGCATTATAAGAAGTTGCTGAAGGATTGTTAAGTTTTATTTTTTATAGCGTGGAGTTGAATGTGATTTAGCTTAAGGATTGTTAAGTTCTGTTATTTATCGTGTGGATAGAGAAGTGATTTGGGCGAGGAAGGGAAAACAAAACCTAAGTAATGTGACATATAAAAGATTTTTAACCTCCACTACTAAAATCAAATAAAAAAAAATGGGGACAAAATCGATGAAAAATCGATCCAGTTTATCGATTTTTTTATTTTTTTAATAGCAAAACGGATAGATGTATATATGTCGGGTTTTTTGAAAAAAAATGCGTGAAATTATAATTTTTTCAAAAGAAAATTGGTGTAGCCCCTTTGTTTTTAATTTTTCCTTTTAAAACTTGAGAGATTTTGTTGATTTTCAAAGTACGAAATTACAATTGAAAATTATAAATAAAACTAATGAAAATATTTTATCAAAGAGCATATATAGTTAATACCAAAAAATAATTTTCTTCAACTTAGAAATAATGATATCGAAAATCAATGTTAGATCACCAGCCGCTAAAAAAGTTGATAATACTTCTTTGTATACTGTGGGAGCAACTAAAATCTTAAAATGCGTCGAGACTTATCAAACAGTGTACGAATAAAGTCCACAAGAAACATTAAACAAGAGGATTTATAACTATAAATATTTTAAAGTTTGTATTAGACCTAGATGTTATGCCCGTGCAAGCACAAGTCCAATAAATTAAGAATTAATTTCAGAATTATTATATTTTTCATTTGTTTAGTGAATCGTAGGGTATGAGGATATGCAGAATTATTTATGATGCTTATATAATTTATATTTTATTTATACTATAAAAGATAAAATAAATTATTTCATACCTATCATAAAATAACTATTCGAATCTTGTACAAATGATCTCTAATAGTACAATTCATTATGTGTGAAGATAGAGCAAATATTATCTAAGAAATTCAATTTGGAGCAACTTTAAATTAAAAAATATTAGTATAAGCAAATACATAAAAATCTACGTGCTTTGAATTTTGAAGCATGTAAATTAGCAGTGTGTAAAAATTGAACCGATCGAAGAATTGAACCGAAAAAAATGTTATTAGGTTATTGTTGGGTTATTGGATTATATGATTTTTAATGGGTTTATAAAAAATTTATTGGGTTATTGGTTTAATATCGTTTTTTAATATTGGATTATTAAGTAAACCGATAACCCAATACGACGGTTATAATTTATTATTTTACCCTTCCTAATTATTAAATATTAATAATTTAATATATAATTAGACACTATAATTATATCAAATTATTAGTATTCTACCAACTTCACTCTTGGCCGCTTTATTAGTTTTTACTATTTACTCAAAACCTAAAGATTAAAATAAGAGGTTCACAATTGTAGCTATTTGATTTTAGTTTTAGTTTTAGTCTTGTTGGACTACTTTATTTTAGTTTTAGTTTGTAATTGTAGGTTGTAGCATTTGCAAGTTTGTAAAGGTCCGTAATTTGATTAACATAAAAAATTTCATACTATGTTTTGGTGATAACATGTTATTATAGCCTTCTTAATATATTTTCTCTTGTTGATGCAATTTCTCGTTATATTTTTTGTTTCACTATATCAAAGTATTTAAAGAAGTGAGAAGGCATATAATATTTTACAGACATTTTCTTATTGGGTAAACCTAAAACCAAACCGATAATGATCAAAATTGATAAATCGATAAAAAATATCTTATCGATTTGTTATTGAATTAGCGTATTTAAAAATCAAAAATAGATAAATCAGACCGATAATACATTAAATTGAACTGACCCGACCGATTCACACCCTAATGTAAATAATTTGAATTTTATATCAATCCATTGTGTTGGGTGAGTTTGATTCCCTAATCCATTATATACTTTATATAATTTTTTTTAAACGGCAAATCCCAAGAACAATAACGTAGATAAACCCTTTATATACCATTTTGTTTGTCTTTTTTTTTTTTTTTTCATTTAGGCCATTTAAAAAAATGCATTTCTCCATATTTGTAAACTATCACTACTGATTTCAATTTTTCACATATTTAAAATTACAAGATTAGATAATATCTCAATATATTAACTTTCCACATATTTAAAATTATAAGATTAGATAACATCTCAATACATTAACTTTACACGTCATATTTTTAAACTCAGCAAGATTAATTTAAAAAATTGGACATCCTACCTAATATCTATTTTTAATTTTGATAACACAAATTTTTTTAACATTTGTTTACACTTCTAAATTTCATGTCAAATCAAAATCTATATTTAAGTAAATTTGTAAATGATTTTATAAAAGTATCGTTTACTCTAGAAATTAATCTGATTAGCAAATATGCTCAAAGAGAATGAACTATGTATGCGATAAAATTCAAGCGGGAAAAGTAATATAATATGGACAAATAGAATATGTATAACACACATTCATTTTGAGTTACAAAATTAAATAAGACATTTTTATATTCATTTTACCTTTCATGAGATGCTTTTATATAGAAAAATATCTATACTTATTTTAGATCGTATATTTTTTAAGCTTATTTTTTCTTTCATAAACTCCATGCTCAGTAAATTATAATATATAACTAATTACTTTAGTGTTAATATTTTTGTAAACATGCCTATGAATGAGGGATTTTGAGGTATTGAAACGTGGAAGAGTCATCAGAAAATTCTAAGTCGAATCATGAAACAGAGAACTGAAAAATAAAAAGAGATGGAAAAATAGGTAGCAATCCGAAAATCAATGATTTCATTCTAACTTTGTTGAAATGAATAAAGCACTTAAGTATAAACTTTTGATCGATCAAGTATATCCCCTGAGGAAATTCTTCTTTGACAGCAAAATAAACAAATTACAATAAAGAATAAAAAAACAGAAGAAAATCTCCAGCAAGAATTTTATATATATCATGATATGTGTGTGTTGTCGTTGCCTTTGAAAATAGATATAAATGTGTTGGCATTATGAATAAAAGCCACCTAATAATAGTAGCTAAAAAATTCTGACACGTTAACTATTTAAGTCAGTAATATGTATTTTAAACACAAAATGAAAATAACTAAATCACCCTTAAAATGAATTTAAATAGCTTATAGCTAACATGTTGATACTCACCATCCTACACTCACTCTTCTAAATAGAGAAGAGAAGAGGAGAAGATACAGGTTAAAAATAATTATATCTTTTTTTTTAAAAAAAAATTATAATGAAATAGTATGGCATAATTAAATTAGAGCGAAAGAATAATAAATTATAAACTAATGATTATATATCAATGAACTACAAAGTTCAAGTGTATCTTTAGCATCATATATGATTCAATTTGGGAAAAGCTCCACAATGAAAAAATTACTAAGAAAAACAAAATTTAGCTAAATTATAATTTAGTTTAAATATCTAGGAAATATATAAAAAGATAGACATGATTCAAATGCTTAAGAAATTTTAAAGGCCTTTAAATACTGACTTCTATCTCCAATGTAGTAGTCCTCATTTTAAAATTACATCAACAATATTTTTATTATCGAATAAAATTGTTTACTATCTTCAATTTTTTATTATTAATAATTTTTCTAATTGTAATTATTGTCAATCATGTATTCTTTTAATATATGAGATTGAGATTGATAAGCTTGAAACATTTTTTAAGGTTGTTCAAGATCGCAACAGTAATGCTTTTAAATTTAAACACAAAACAAATTAATTTAAGAAAAAAACATACTAACATATATCATCTTACAAGTATATTAGTTGAAGCACATGATGGTTATCAGTTTACTAGGAATAAAAAATATTTTTAATTCACAAATTTTTTATTCTTTGTACTTTAAAAAAAATTAGAAATTATATACTTGATCATAATCTTTTCTGATCAAACAGTTAAAATTTAATAATTTCATAAATTCAATTAGTATCTAAGAACAAACCATATCATCAAATAAAATGTCTATCCTAAATACCCGATCAATTTATATTATGAGCATATATACGCCAAAACAAAAGTCAATATGATATATTTGTATGAAATACATATATATATATATATATATATATAATAAAGGGAAAAGGGTATGATATACCCCTCAACTTTGTCATTTGGAGCTGATATACCCCTCGTTATGAAAGTGGTACATATATGCCCTTATCGTTATACAAACGGCTCACATATACCACTGCCGTTATAAAATGACTCACATATACCCTTCATTTAACAGAAGTTAAAAAAATTACGTTTAAATTTATATTTATTACTTTTAATTTTTTAAAAAATTATTTAGAAATATATATGATTTTTCTATCAAAGTTCAAGGTATATTTTAATTTTTTTAATACATAATTTTTTTTTTGACTTTTTTTATTATAATTATTTGAGTTTCTTATTCTTATTTTATTTTTTTCTTTCATTCCTTTGTTTAAAGAAAAAAAATTTAAACTATTTTTTTGTCTATATTGTAATTTGATTTTTGTATTCGAAGAAAAAAATTTGGTCATCTACAATAAGTTTTACAAGAATATTAGTGAAACATAAATAAATTTGATTATCAAAATAATAATTCTAAATTAGTCATTGAAACAAAATAAAAATCAAAAAAATATATTTGACGAGGATTAAATTTACTCATATGGAATTATATATTGTAGAAAAAAATAATAAAAAGTTAGATTAAGATTATCTCTTTTTTCATTTCCGTTAGATGAAAAGGGTATATGTGAGCCATTTGTTTATAAGTAGGGGTATATATGAGCCAATTTCATAACAAGGGGTATATCAGCTCCAAATAACAAAGTTGAGGGGTATATCAGACCCTTTTCTCTATAATAAAAGTTTGTATTAAAAAACTATTATATGAGTCGGCAATCATTTCTTTGGATAAGGAAATGATATCATATTGTACGGTGGTAATTATCAAATATGTCATAAATAAATGAGCTGTTAAATAAATCTAAATTCGATTGTTGAATTAAATCCGTGAAATAATATTTTTTTCATATATCCAATTGTACGTTATAATTCTTTTAACACTTTGTTTAGATAGTTAATATATATTATTTTATAATATATAATATAGTATTATATTATATTATAATGGTTTAATAAATATAATATATGAATAAATTATATTATTTTCCTTCGTCATATAATATGAATAATAATAATATAATCAAATTTTTATGTTAATTCAAATAAACTATATTTTTTCATAGATATATCTTTATCTGCTAAGCAAGAAAATAACATTTTACAATCTCTACAAAGACATGTATTTTTTTCATATTTATAGTAAAAGTTTAATTATAATTTTTTTAAAGGAGATTTATAGTAATAATAATAATATATTATAAAGACAAAAAAATTATTTTCGATTTAAGGGATATTTAGGTAAAAAAGGAAAAAAGAAGAAGAAAGGACAAAAAGTTAAAAAAAAAATGGATGAGTACCACGGATTGAGAATTAATAAAGGAGTAAATTGTCACAAATAAAAGTTAGAGGGCTTCCACTTTACTTCTCCGCTAGGGAAAATATTACTTGGAAGATCCTTGTCGTTTCGAATTGCGATTTCTCTACTGGTAGGCGTCCAAAATCCAACTAATTACGACCATTCTTGTTCATCGCTCTCGCTTTTTTTCGGTTCAACAGATCGCTATCAAACGTAATCGCATCTATACATATTTCTGATTGAAAATTGTGTTCAATTTGATTCGAAAATCGACGGATTTTACCTACAGATTCATCCAATTTCGCCTGATTTTGAATTGAGGATTCAAGGGAAGATCAGATTATTCGACTGTGTATTTGGCAGAATGTTTAACGGAATGATGGATCCTGAATTGATCAGAATGGCGCAAGAGCAGATGAGTCGCATGTCCCCGGATGATTTGGCTCGGATGCAGCAACAGGTTTCTATTTTCTCAATGCCTTTTTAGCTAAATATCAATTTTGAATTTGTAATTCTTCGTATTAGGTGCTTGAACAAGTTGTGGTTGTTGAGATATAATTCGTCTGGTGATTAGGGTGCGGGGATTTTGTTATGGCGGATCATTGCGGGTATAACTGTAGATCCAGTTTAATTTCATTTCAATTCTACAGCTTATAAGCTTATGCTGTAGCTATAGATATTTACGATTGAAAAATATTGTGAAATGAAGGTATCAGTCAATAGAGAGGTTACTAAAAAGGAGGAATTTTGTTACATGATTGGTACTCCAGGCACCACTGTTGCTGAAAAAGGAATAGGTGCAAACTTTAGTACAGAAATTAGTAGGGATTAATCGTCTGAAGTGGTTATAACTCCTGTGTGTTTGTTCCTGATCACCAGGCATTGGCCAGACTTCCATTTTTATTTTTTCTCTGACCTTTGGATCAGTTAATAATCTGAAATGAACTTGGATAACTAGTTCGTTATTGGTCCTAACACACTGCTGATCTACAGATGATGTCTAATCCTGATTTAATGAGAATGGCTACTGAAGGCATGAAAAACATGAGGCCGGATGACTTAAAGGTTGCTGCAGAACAGTTGAAGCATACCCGTCCTGAGGATATGGCTGAGATTGGTAAGAAAATGGCTAATGCTTCACCTGAAGAAATAGCAGCAATGAGTGCCCAAATGGATGCTCAGGTTAAATATGAAATTAGCGGAGCTGAGTTCCTGAAGAAGCAGGTAATTTATTTTGTGATACACCGACAGATTCTCGGTAATTCCATTTTTGCACTCATTTGGCTTCAATTGGTGTATATAAACTTAATGAGTTCATTCTTATGATCCTTAAGAAGAGAGTTACTTCTTAACTAACCATGTGAGCTGTTTTTTACATCTTTTTAATTAACTGTAGTACCAAACCAGCTTGAACCTTAAGAATACGTACATGTGCATACAACTTCCTGTCATGTACGGTTATGCAACTTGTTAATTACCTTGCGAAGTGTCTCTATTATCTCTACATGAGATGAATAACTTGTGACTTGTAAGCTGAAGGTCTGACTTGATTTATAACTGTTATTGTACAACATTACTAAACAGTTGCTCTTCTCAACATGCTTGCCTTTGGTTGCTACAATTTTGTTCTTGTATGGAATGTTTCTGTGATACTGCAACAAAATTATCTGTTATGCATTTCAATTTCAATGCTAAACAATGAGCTTATGGTACTTGATGGATGCTTTGCCTTATTTGGAAATAAGCTTATTTGAGGATCTATATGTACAAAATGACAGGGAAATGATCTTCACAGCCAGGGAAAGTTTAAGGAGGCCCTGCAGAAATATTCGCTTGTAAGCCTAACCTTTTCCTTTTTGGTTTGCTTGTGTCTACAGAAACTTAAGTTACTGTTCTGATTATTACTTTACTTCTCTTTTTCAGGCAAAGAAAAATCTGTCAAGCATTCCTGCCGCGAAAGGCAGGAGTATCTCATTGGCTTGTTCCTTGAACATGATGTCATGTTACTTAAAAACTGGACAATACGATGACTGCATCAAGGAAGGTAGTGAGGTATGGGGATAGTGCTTTAAGTTTGCCTAAGTTTGAGGCTTAATGATTCTAACTAATATTGTATTTTTTTCATAACATGGTGGGAAACATGTGCACTTGTGTCCAATAGTGCTCTCTTGTTATATATTTGTGTTTCGATTTGCAGGTTTCTGTTGTAGTTGTCCAAGGGCAGGGGGTGTTTACTCTAACCCAAGATGAATGTCCACTTTATTTCTGGTCTATTTCAAATTATGTTTTACCTTTTTAAAAGAAAGATGTGTTCACACATGTACATGATTTAAGAGTTGACTTTTACACTTCTTGTTACAGCTTCTTAAAAAAACTTATTCTCAAGCATGAAAGTTTTTAACTCTTTGAAGTTAAATATTCAACTTTTTGATACATGTTAAAACCTATGCCAAATGAAAAGTGACATTCAAGTCTTACGTTAGTTCAGTTTTAAGATTGAGCTGTGCTTGAATATGAATCTCAACTGCAGTAATATGGTTGTTACATAATGTATGCCTTGTGCAGGTTTTGACATATGACGACAAGAATATCAAAGCTCTTTATCGTAGGGGTCAAGCTTATAAAGAGCTGGGACAGTTAGAAGTGAGTATTTGTCGACTCTTGTGACTTTTCTCATTGTTTGTGTTTTGTTCCAACTGTTACAATGTACGATATTTCCAAGCCTATTATTTCTTTTTTAAACCATGAACAGGATGCAGTGTCTGATTTGAGTAAAGCACTTGAAGTCTCACCTGATGATGACACTATTGCTGATGTCTTAAGGTATGTAAAAATTTGTTTGAAAGGGTATCACTCTCCTTTTTCTTTTTTGATCTCTTGCTGAAATTCTAGTGCACATCAGGTTTTAGATGCTATGAATCTTTCTTTTCTGATTCAGGGGTGTCCAAGAAAGATTGGTGAAGGAAGGTGGTGCTTCAAGACGTATGTTATGCATATCCACATTTTAGCTGAATGTGAATTTTATCAGAATAATTCCTATGTTATTGAACTTGATTTTTCCTTCCTCGGTCAGGTAGAGGAGGATTGGTTATTGAAGAAATAATTGAAGAAGAACCATTAGTGCCTTCAGAAGCCGTGGATAGTTCATTTCCAAAGAGTGTTGCGTCACAACCACGTGAATCGATCAGCCCTCCTAAGAGTCAAAATGAAATTCTTGGTGGGCCTCCCTTATCAAGTTCAGAGTCTTTGGAGGCTTTAAAAAATGACCCCGAATCCATGAGGTTTGTTTCTTGATGTTAGTGTTTAATTCCTTATATTCACATATCACATGAAACTTCTGATTTTCTCTCATATTTTGAACTTATGATTGGTTTTGTTTATGTGGAATTCATTTCGCTTGTGTTCTGGTCATTTAGTTGAAGAATGACATAATAATGACCATGATGTTGCAAAAATTTCGTCCATAACAAAATATATGCTATTTGGTACTCTCAAATTTCACACCCGTTTTACTTTCAAGCTCTGAATTGGTTTAGATTATTGATTAGACATAATATATAAATATGCCCTTTGACTTTGCATCATTTCGCATCTATGCCCTTCAAACTTTGGGTGTGCTGTGTGCACAAGTAGGCACTTTAATTTGTATAAAGTTGAACAAGTGACATAATACACATAGGACATAGGATGAAAATCGTCGATGTCACATAGGACGCATATGTGTATTTATTCAACTTTGTTCAAGTGCCAACTTGTGCACGCCCAAAATTGGAGGACATAAATGTTAAGTTGAAGCCAAGTTAAAGGGCATATTTATGTTTATGCCTATTGATTATGAAGTATATACTTCTTTAAATTGCATGTCTTCTTTCTCTAACTTTTTCATGCACAGATAGTCCTTTTATCTTTTGGATGTTCTATTTATCTTGCACGAGTGTTATTGCATATATGGCAATGTTATACTGAAGTCAGGGTTACGATAGCTGTGTCTGTGATCAGATGCACTGGTTTATTTAATTTTCATGTTGCGTGAACATTTACTGTTGTGTAGTCTCTTATTCTTCAATGTTTGTTGCTTCATTTGTTTTGTATCTTGTTGTTTTGTGGTCATATTTTTCTTGAATCCTGCTTTGAAGATCTTTTGAGCCGAGGCTCTTAAAAACCTCTCTACCCCACAAAGGTAGGGGTAAGGTATATGTGTACATCCTACCCTCAGAACCACTTGTGGGATTAGAATGTGTATCTCGTTGTTGTACGGCATAAACATAATCTGGCATCTAGGATATTGGTCTGTGGTAAGATATTCTAAATCTCATCTAGGTGCAGTGATGATGTTGTCATTGTCCTACCTTCCCTTTGCTTGGTGCTGCTGAAATAATTACTTATATTCAAATCCACTCTCCCATGAGAAATCTTATTATGTACAAGTTGTCTTTTCTTCTTTAGCAATCATCTTCTTTTTCTTCTTCTTGTATAGGATTGTATTCACTGATGTTGCAGTCTTTCGATGTTTGAACATCAGTCAATAATGATGCAACTTCTATTTCTGTTGTATGGTTGTAGATCCTTCCAGAATTTTATTTCTCGCGCTGATCCAGACACTCTATCTGCCCTAAGTGGTGGAAATGCCGAAGGCATACCTCCTGAAATGGTAAAGACAGCCTCCAATGTTATTGGCAAGATGTCACCAGAAGAACTACAAAGAATGGTCCGGTTGGCATCCTCCTTTCAAGGAGAAAATCCCTTTCTTAAAAAAGGTTCCTCAGATAGCTTTGGCCCTGGCTCAGTTCCTCCAAATGTGACACCCGACATGCTGAAAATGGCAACTGATATGATGGGCAAGATGTCTCCAGAAGACATGCAAAAGATGTTTACAATGGCATCTTCATTAAAAGAGAAAAGTCCAGTATCAGCTACAACAACGATTGATTCTAATGGGTCAGGTCAGCAGTCAAAACCTCGTGACACTAGGGAAAATTTTAAAGTGGATGACAGTACAAGTGCAAGCACTTCATCACAGGGGTTTTCTGATTTAAATAATGGTTCTTACTCAAGCTTATCAAGTTCAAATGTTGATCTGCAAGAAGAAATGAGAAACCGAATGAAAGATCCAGCCATGAGACAGGTTTGACTTCAATCCTTTATTGTGGAAATAGTATTTGTCGTCTGTTCTGTATTTTTATATCTCATGCATATTAGGGGCTTTATTATTTTCTGGGTAATGGTATGTATTTTAGTATTGCCTATACCATCAATAAAGATCCAATTATATTTCCCTAATGTTCACACTACTAACTCAAAAAATCCCGAGTTAAATTTGTAAAATACCCTAGTTCCTCCACTAACCAAATCATTATTTCTTACTTTTCTCTGTTTTAAGATAGATACTGTTCAACTTTGAATTTTTGGCAGTCCATGTTTGAAAGAGAAACAACCGCTACCTTGGGAGGTAAAGAGGATGTTTCTGATAGACGCTCAGCTGAAGGAGCAACATATCAAAGTAATATAGGAAACATGAAATAATATAGGAAGCATGAAAAATGAATTGTTACTACAACTGAATACTAAGATAATTGAAGCACAGAAAACAATAGATTGTAACAGAAATCGAAGAACAATAAACTACAAGTGTAGTACTACTAATACGGGATGAGAAGCTAGACAATGCACCTCAACGCTAATTTTTGTCCTCCATTACCTCCTATTTAAGGTCATGTCCTCGGTCAATTGACGTTGCGTCATGTCCTGTCTAATCACCTCTCCTCGATACTTCTTCAGCATACCTTTACGCCTCTTAAAATCTACCAAAGCTATCTTCTCACACCTCAACACCAGGGCCTCTGTGCATCTTCTTTTCACATGCCTGAACCATCTCAACATTGCTTCCCTACAATATATTTGTTTACTTTGGCTGAACGCCAAATCCCAAACTGAATGCTATCATCACATTTAATGGAACTACCTGGTGGAATAGATTGACCGGCTCTCTCAGGGTGTTCTCCTCCATTAGCTCTTGTTGCTCCAATAATGTAATTACACTTGCAAGGATGATTGGAATTTGAACCGGAAGCAAGCACCATACCCGCAGATGCCCGCTCTCAAATAATAAATACAAGCAGCCTTGTCGGGTCGTATATGATACGATTCTAGGCCACTGCCTACCAACAATTGCCACATAGAAATCTTGATTGAACGTACATATCTTTCTGTTTTCCTCCATCTCCGGGTAGAAATGAACGCCTGCATGGACTTTTGATGTCTTACTGGTTTAGATACGATGAGATAATCATCAACTAGGTTGCTCGGACTCTTCACTTTTAGTGCTGCACCCGTGTCGATACGACATGGGTGTGGGTGTGAGATTTGTGTCTGATTTGGTCAACCGATTTTGGGTACTTTGACCAAAATCGATGGGGAAGTATAGAAATTTCTCTGTCACTGTTTTTCCTTTAATCCTTCAAGGATTCTTCTCATGTTCTCCACATAATATCTCATAATGTAGGTTTTATAACTTTATTTTTAGATATTTTAATTAATTTTAGGCGAATCCCCGCCTATTTTCATATATGGGTCCATATCCCTGAATCTTAAAAATTAAATCATGAATGATCCAACTTGTAGATCCATATCCATATTGGACACCCGAGTCCGAGCAACTTAGATCATCAAAGTTGGGGAATCTCAACTGGAATACCTCACTGTGCCAATACCGGTTGTGAGCCACATTCAGCGAAGAGTTTCTGTTCTTTGTCCCCTAAATGCATTATAAATTGCGAGGAAAATAAAAATAATTAGTGGAATCTATAGGTGTAGCTAAAGACAATTTCGGAAATTAGAAACGTATTCCTTTTTTGTTTGGGGTGAGCTCACTACATTGTCTCATTGAGTAGTGTCTCCTCATAGAGGAAAGAGAGACGGATGAGTATAAAAATGTGTAAAAAAGCACATGCATTGATGACACCATGAGTCGGGTGATGAAAGATCTTCACGGTATGTGCTGTAAGCATATTAGCTAATTACCCTGTTTTGGATCCTATTCAGTCAGCAATCCTCGCTTATTTTGTTTCTTGTATGTTCTTTTTCTAGAATAATTGCTATGTGTTGTGAACTTCCCGGTAAAAATTGTCTACTTCTCTAATAATTACCAAATGTGGGGGTTAAACTTCTCTGTCCTTTGTATTTATTCGTTTACAAGCTTTTACAGAGGCTCTGCCTTCAATTACTACTGTGTTATACGTGCCTGTACCTGCTTTATGCTGATGTATCTGGGTTCTCATTGATTTACTCCTTGACACGTTGTTTCATCAAATTGACAGATGTTCTCTTCAATGATTAAAAATATGAGTCCAGAGATGATGTCTAACATGAGTGAACAATTTGGGGTGAAGCTCAGTCAGGCAGATGCAGAGAAAGCTCAACAGGCAATGTCATCTTTGTCACCAGATGACTTGGAAAAGATGGTAATTAATCAAAATATCCTATCCCCCTTTTCTCTGTTTCTCTTTAAAGAAGATGTGTACTTTCCTCATTAAGTTGTTTTGTATCATTGTGATTCACGTGATCGGCACTTGTAATGCGTCTTCACTTAGAACCGATAATTTTTTTTTCCCAATTAATAAAAAACCCGCAATCACTCGTGTCTGGTCCGGAAAAAACTAAATGTTCATTGAGCCTTGAGAAGTCATAGGAGAAAGATTAAGATATTATCACTTTAAGGGGGAGCACATATGATTGAAGTGTTGCTTGTCTTTTCAACTTTATAGTGGGTGTACATTTTTATCCTCTCCAGATGGAAGTGTGTCGAGCATCATGCTTTGGATATGAGGTTTTGTTGTAATTTGGCATTTGCAAATTGGATTCTTTAATGAAATAAACACTGGTTATAGTTAAGTTCCAATATTTTGCTATTAGCCATGGTGATGTTTAATTCTAAAACGTCTTCTAGCGTCTTGTAACAATATAAATAGAATATGTAAACCACGAGAACCACGTGAGCAGTAGGGCTTGAGCTCTTGAGAAAATTCTGTCACCTAATTATTTTCTGGGTTTTGTAGTTATTTAGTTTCCAGGTAGTTCGCATCATCTATTTGTTTTAAGTTTGTGACAAACCTCATATTTTAACCATCTTGTCTAACCTTTGTCTTGTGTGTTATACACTTCACTGTTGCAGATGAAGTGGGCTGATAGAATTCAAAGAGGAGTTGAAGGTGCGAAGAAGACAAAAAATTGGCTCTTAGGAAAACCTGGCATGATCTTGGCTATACTTGTGCTACTTTTAGCAGTCATCCTTCACAAGCTGGGCTTCATCGGGAGCTAAACTTGACGTTCTAGCCAAATATTAGCATGCAGAGTTGAGTAGAGTTTGGAATCCTTGTTCTAATGTACTTGAAATGGGGATATCAGTGGGTAAACCTTGGTTGGAGATGACATAAGTTACTTTTGTTATATTACGTTTTCTTTTTTCTTTCTTTATTTGGGTGTTTGTAGATGTAACTTTAACTTGACAAATTATTTAGTTCGCTGTTTTGCGGTAAAACCCGCCGTTTCTAGATGAAGTTTTGGTAAGACTACCCTTTACAAATTCAGAAATCATGAACTTACTGACTCAGATATAATTCGTATTATTAAAAATTATTATAGTGGTTTTTTTCGTCTGTGATTCTGATTGGTCCTGTCTGGTGAAATGTTCCCAACATTTTTAGTAACTTTATAACAAATATAGTATATGTACATTTGTAAATGTTCGAGCGTTGTAAAAGAGTATTAGACAATTTACATGTTGAAATAAGCATATGCAAGGTTAAAAAAAAAGGGAAGAACTAAATGTGGTGGTGATAAGAATGACAAGGAAATACACCTGCTAAATCTCATAAAGTCTGAGCGAAGAGGATCAATATAAATAGCGTAATTTCACAAATCACGATATAAAAGAGTGTAATTTCACAAATCACGATTTAAAAGGGTGTAATTTCACAGATGACTTTTTTAAAAAATATCGTAGGTAGATATCATCTCTAAAAAACAGTATTTTTAATAGATTCTCTCGGTTTGAAACTGTCACATTCATCTTATTTGGAAAATACAGCAACAAGCAAATAAAGAAATAAAATATGTACAAATGTAACATTGTGAAGTTCACATGGACCAAGTCTCATTACTTCTCTAAGGGATTTTTTTTATATTAAGAAAGAAAAAATCAACGGTGTGTCCACCTAAAAACCGTGTTCAATGAATTATTACTCCACCCAACGTTTTTTGGGCAAAATACACAATGTACAAATCCATTAATCTTCAATTTCTGTCTCTTTCACCTTTTTTTTCTTCTTAATTATAATTATAATTGCATTTTAAGTCCTTACTTATTTTGATTATGCCTTGTTACGTCCTCCTCTCTCTGAGATAGAGTCCTCCAAAATCCAGCTCCATAGAACCGGTCCCACATTTCCGTTTCAAAATCGGCGGCTTCTCGTACTCCGTCGTCGTTTTCACCGTCAAATTTCTCCCGATCGCCGTCGTCTTCATCGTAGGCACCAAGGTGAACATTCTTATTATTCTTCATCGACTTCCATGAATCCTCCTCTTTCTTCTTCTTCCTCAAAAGCCTTTCCCGTTTCTTCTTCCTCCATATTTTCCGGCATAATCCCGTCGGAACTTTGTACACCGCTAGTACCAATAAATGCATCACCGTACATGGACAACAACAGCATACCATCGCACACTCCGCCGCTGTGCCCCCAGCTACCTCCCCTATCCGTTTTTGTGTGCTGCAATTCCGTTTATCCTCTTCCTCCTCCTTCATTGTCTCCGATTTCACGAAATTACTCGTCGGAGACAAAACAATTTACACTCCGTTATCGTAACTGCAACAGATAATCATGAATCTCAAAAAATGAATTTGGGCTTTAAACTCTGTTCAGTCAAACTGTCAAATGAAGTTAGAAATTCATCGATTTTACGGAAACTGAAAAAAATCTAGCTAGTGGGAGAGGCTATTTATACTTATACTTGAAAGAAACAGACTCTGTGTTAGATTTACCTTTTTTTTTCACGTTTATTAAAAATAAAATAATAAACGGAGTATAAAAATAATTTATTTAATCCTTTTAATATATACCTTCCTTTTAATTTCTTCAAAAAAATATTAATTAGATTTCTATGTAAAACAAACTTAACATTAAAATGTTTCATTGTTTATTTTTCGCAAGATATTAGTAGTCATACAACTTATAATTTCTTTTTTATATTTCATGTCGAGGTAACTAAAGTAGTACACTTTAGTGATAAATTGGTATTTTTCTGGACATAACAAAAATGACTTAATAATATCTTTTTATTAATGTCTTACTCGATATGTTTGATAAATAGAAATAAATTTGAATTATATTTCAATTATTGCATTATTTGCTGCGTTTCTCTGCATAATTTTTTTTAATGGAAAAATAGGGGTAGAAGAAAGAGACAAGTGAGGCCGCGTCAGCATACATAGGGAATGGACACATTCAAAACACGGCTCTGATTCATATTTCGGCTGAATTTATGATATCCATTCCTTCTTTGACTGTCCAATTAATTTTCTTTATTTTTATACTTACTCCGGCTCATAGTATTTGTCCCTAAATTTATATGATATATATATTTTTTAAGTCATATACTTCGTCTTTTTACTATTAATTATTATATTTTTTATTTTAGAGTTAAATTGTAAAAATTTTAATTGATATTTTATAATATATTTTTTTATTATATTGATATGCAAAAAATTACTATATTTTTGAATATGTAGTTTTTTATTTAAAATATCAAATTAATGTAATCTAATTTAATTTAAAAGTTAATAAGTTGATTTTTGAAAAACACAACATGACAAATAAAATGGACGGAGTGAGTAGTTTAATTTTGCCCAAAAATTTATTTATGAAATTTTCAATTGGTGTATTTTGTAAACTATGTAAACTAAGTCTAATAATTAAATTCAAAATTCTCATTCCTTCCGTCTGTCTTTACTCATCCATTATATATTTTTTCCACATATCCAGCAATGCTTGTCTAGTTATAAAATCAATGAATAAGTAACTATTTTATGTCTATTTTACCATTGCTATTAAATACCATTTATCCTTGTTATATTTTGCATTTCGAGATTTAAACACGTCTATCTTTGATCATAAATTTTTCATATAAATTTTAAATATTTTGGGAGTGTAAATTATTGTGACTTATAGTGTCTTTTATAGAAATTACAAATATATAAATTTCATTTCAAGATCAAACAAGTACCTTTGATCATAATTTTTTTGTGTCTATTTTATCGTTGCTATTAAATTCCCCATTTGTCCCAGTGGTTTGAGCTTAGAACTTTCATGTTAGAGGTCTCAAGTTTGAAACCCCTTGCCAGTGAAAGTAAGGGTTTTGCCTTCTGGGTCGAGCTAGCCTGGTGCGGGTTACTTCTCTTATGTGGTTTGCGAGTTATTGCATAGGAGTGGGGGTTTTACTCTTGCGCACGCAAAGGGTAGCAACTGTGGATTTCCCTTGTCATCAATAAAAAATCGAAGATTTTAAACTTAAATTTTGTGACTCTCGAAAAATAAAATGTGTCACATAATTGAGACATAGTGAGCAATACTCTGTTTATTTTTCTATGTTAGATGACTTACAACTACTAATAGGGGTGATTTTGTAAATTTATTTCTGTCATTTATTTTTTAAATTCTATATCAAGTCAATAGTTATATATATAAAAAATTTACACAGATAAATTATTTGAATCTTGGAAGCTGAAGATGCCATATAAGTTGGGACGAAGGAAATATTATTAAAAATATTTATTGCTTAATATTTTTTCACTCATTTTATTTGTTTATTATTTTGTGATATATTTTTATTTTTACTATCATATTTAATATATATTTTTATATTTTATCTTTAATATTAATTATTTGAATGTGTCAAGTACAAATAATAAATAAAAATGAATGAAATAAGTATTTATTATTAATTTATAGTAACATTTAATTATAATTAATTAACTCTTTAATATTATTTTTAAAAAATAAATATTTTATATAGTAAATAGTTCATTTTGCTTGTTCGCTTTGATAGCCATGCATCAGGCAATACTTTGATTTTTTAATTTAATGTTCAGAAAATTCACTTCTTGATACAAGATTTGTTGTCTTAAAGTAACTAAATTTGATATATTCGAAATTGGGCCACTTATTTTCTCCAATTTATACATAAAATTTTATTTTTACGAAATTTAATTCTAATCTTAATAAAAATAGGGAAAGGTGACAGATATACCTCGAAACTATTGTAAATGTTATGCAAATATCCTTCGTCATACGTTTGGGACATTTATGCCCTTGCCGTCATACTTTTGGGACTTTGATGCCCCTATCGTCATATTTTTGGGACATTGGTGCCCCTGCCGTCATACTTTG
The DNA here is from genome assembly GCF_001406875.1 of Solanum pennellii. Classification (NCBI taxonomy): domain Eukaryota; kingdom Viridiplantae; phylum Streptophyta; class Magnoliopsida; order Solanales; family Solanaceae; genus Solanum; species Solanum pennellii. The sequence goes on from NC_028642.1 coordinate 56,374,561, forward strand.
GGGACATTGATGCTCTGCCCCTTCGTTAGAGTCAAGGGCATATATGCTCTAATTTATGGACGACAATGTCTCAAAAAAATAACGAAGAATATCTGCGTACCGTTGATAATTCAGAAATATATTTGTTCTTTCTTCCATAAAAATAAAATAGAGCTAAATATAAATACTAATTTTACAAACTTCTAAAAGATTTTCAGCTTAAAACATTTATTTATATTCAATTATATATAGTAGGAGGGGTAAGTGAACTAAAGCCACATGTCGAGGAATAAGAAAGCTTTGTGAGCTCAATTTGATTCATCACGCCAAAAAAGTACTCAATAAATATTAAAGAAAAAAAATAAAAATAGAATAAATAAATTATATAAATATAAATAAATGATACATAATCAAAGGTAAAGTTCAAAGTCTTCCTCGCTTTTTCTTTCTGTGGTTACCTCTCAAAAAACCCAAATTCATCTGATCAAATTGATCCTCCCTATTAGTTGAAGCTTTTTTAAGGTAAATCTTTGTTTTGTGATTTTGATCAATTTTAATTTAGTGGGTGTTTGAAATTTAGCTTCTTTTTACTAATTGGAGTACTGGGTTGTGTTTTCTTTTCCCTTTCCCCCTTTTTTTAGTTCAGATTATTGAATTTGCGTTTATCTGATGTGGGCTTACTTTTTTTTTTCTTGGAAAGGGATAATTAAATGATGATTTTGGTATTTGATATATGTTGATTATTTTAATTTTAAAGATGGTGTTAGATTGTGTGGTGATATTTGGGGGTGGGTGGGGTGACTCTTCTTAGTACTAGTGATGAGTTTGAGATGTTGTTCTATAAAGTTTGTTTGATAAAAATGGAATCTTGGGGTTTTTCTCTGAGATGTTGTTGGAAGTGTATTATTCAGTTATGACTTTTTATCAAAGATTAAAAAAAAAAATTGGAAATCGATACGCGTTGGACGGAAAAGAAACTTAAATCAAGTGAGACATTGTATCCGTCTCTATGTTTTTTTTTTGATAAAGTTAAAGTTATTGTATTGTCTCTATGTAGCATTTGGTTTTCACCTGCAATGAAGCAGTCATATTACCAGTGTAAGTAAAAACCAGACAAGGTTGATAATTTGTTGTTGAGGGTGTTCTTTAGATTTTTCTAACTTCGCGTATGAGATTAGAAGTTAGAATGCTTGTTGTTTTCTTGGTTCCTTTATTAAACTAGAGTAATGTCTGAAACGTTTTATCTTTCGACAGATGGAGGAGGGCAAGATGTCTGAGGATATTTTGACTTCGGCTGCAGCATTTGTGGAAGGTGGAATTCAGGATGCCTGCGATGATGCTTGCAGCATATGTCTTGACGAATTTTCTGATAGTGATCCTTCTACAGTATGTATTCTTCACATTATCCGGTATTAGCGTGGAAAGTAGTGCTTCATCGTGGAGTAATATTTATCTTTCAACTTGTAGGTGACAGGCTGCAAGCATGAGTTCCATCTTCAGTGTATTCTAGAATGGTGCGAAACAATTCTCTGTTAATTAGATGTCTCATGTCTAAACTGTTCTTTCACTTATCTTTCTGATGCATAACCTTTTATGACTTCCCCAAAAGATGACATTTTGTGGATTTTGATGGCTCCCTTAGGACCTTTGTTCCTCTCATGCCGCAAAGATGAGTTTTAGGCTCTCTTGTTTAAAATTAGAATTCTCTATGGAGTGCCTCTGGTGGGAACATATAAGCTAGATAGGGCTTTTGGAGTTCCTCTTTGTATCTGATATGTTACTCTGTTGCCCAACTTTTGGATGTCATGGTTTTGTTGGAGGATTATGTGTTCCTATTGAACAGTTTGCTTGAAGATGTAAGAGAAAGGTGGTCATTTTGATTTCAGCATTGTGATTCTTTCTAATAAGTAACACACCATATATAGATAGTGCTAGATGTTGTTCAGTGATTGTGACTATAGTGGAACATAATCATAATTGATGACTCAGAAAAGGGTGTGACATCCTTAGTCTCTTCCATGATTTTTGGTGTTTCATCTCATCTGATCTTTTTACTGACTGCCCAGTCAGCAGGAGGAGGGGATTGTTCTTACTGTTGGTTTCTTGCTCTCTCTGTCTGGAATAATAAATGAGTGAGCAACATGATGAAAAGTCGCTTCTTGAATAACCAAAATCTCCTATTACCATTATTCCAACTGAATCAATTGGAAGTTAAATGCAAATTGTGTTAATTGATTGGATCATGATTAGATTTGCTATTTTGATATGAAAGTTAGATAAAGATGAGCATTTGATTTCGTACTTTTTATTTTTTGGAACAAAGTTGTGTTCCTTAGAAATTGTCATGGAAGATAATCATTTGAAAGATTATGAGCTTTGGATCTTGATTGTATATGCTGCAAACTCTGTCAAAAAGGCATGCATAGAGCTTTATTTCATGGTGAATATCCTGATTATTTTGAATGCATGTGTTGTAGGTGTCAAAGAAGCTCCCAGTGCCCCATGTGTTGGCAACCTCTCAGCTTGAAAGACCCCAACAGGTTCTATTCTGTTCTCAAATCAGCCTCTTGCTTATCACTCCATGATCTTTCTAAGTCCTCCTTCAAAGGCTTATTGATAAATGTGCTTCTCTTACAGCCAGGAATTGTTGGATGCAGTAGAGCACGAGAGGAACATCAGGATGAATCCTCCTAGAAACACCACAATCTTCCACCATCCAACTTTAGGAGATTTTGAGTTGCAGCATGTTAGCATTTTTTAAGTCAACACAATTTTTTCTTCTTATAATCTGTTTATGGTCCATTTTGTGATCTTGTGGCACATTTCTTTCACAGTTACCGGTAAGCGCAACTGACTCTGAGCTTGAAGAGCGTATCATTCAGCACTTAGCTGCTGCGGCTGCCATGGGAAGGGCACGCCACATTGCTAGAAGGGAAGGTCAGCGAGGTAGGTCCTCAGCTCAAATTCGTCCCCAATATCTGGTGTTTTCAACTCACCCAAATGCTCCTGCTGCTGCTGCTGTTCCTGCTTCATCTTCTAACCAGAGGAGTGGGGGTGAACCCACTCCTGAAGTCTCGGTTTCTGGTCAGGATTCTCCAGTTATTGCTGTTGGAGAAGGTTCGGGACAACTACTTTCTCAACCTCCTTTTCAAGCTGATGAGGTTTCTGCCTCTGGGTCAGGATCAAATACTGCTGTTAATCAACTTGGGACTTCGTCACATAATAGGTAATTTTGTAATTTTGTTTGTCAGACTCCAGAGTTTTGATGGCTTCCACTTTTATTTTGCCGTGCATGAATTACATATTATAGTCACGGGACTGGATCCTCCAAAATGGAATGAGTTAGTAATTACTACCACAAAAAAGCCGCCACCCTCACCCTTATGAGGTGGGGGCACAACAAAAAGACCTTCTCGTGTATTTTGCCCTTTTTTGATGGCTATCTTATGCCTCTTAGTTCCCAATCACCATGAATGATGAGTACGTGACCAAAGACTCAACATATCATAAATATTTAATTTTAAGTAAAAGGGGTAGAAGGGGAAAGTAAAGGAATGAGTCCAATCTATTCTCTTATTTGTGCTTATTATTGAGTTACCCTATTGTAGGAGGAATCATTCTCAATCTTCTACTAACAATCAAGACAGAGCCGGACCATCAGATTTTCAGTCTTTTTCAGATTCTATGAAGTCTCGGTTTAGTGCAATGTCAATGAGGTACGTGGAAACTGTAATATCATCTTTTATCATTGTTCAGGTAACTTCTTAAACATCGGAAAATTTTAATTGTTTGTAAGTCCTATTTACTTGCTTTGATAATTGTTTTCCAGATGCAAAGAATCTTTAACCAAGAGTTCAAGGGGTTGGAAGGAGAGATTTTTCTCTCGCAACAGTTCAACATCAGACAATGTTCCCGAACCTAGGAATGAAGTGAGGGCAGCTGTTGCCACTGTATCACACATGATGGACCATCTGGAAACTACAGATAGCAGAATCAGTTCTGCTGAATCAAATATACTGGACACTACTTTACCTATCAGACATGCTGAGCAGCATATACCTGAGAGTGATGGTACTCATTCTTTAAATGAGGATAGTAGGCAATCCCCGTGTGCTGCAAGTTCTGGTTCAAACTGAAGTTTTATATGAGTTGAAGCATTTTCTCTTCAAGGTAACTTGTCTTCTTCTAAGAGTTACAATTACTTTTGTCTCTCCATCCACCCTACTCCAAACTCAAACAAGAAAAAAAGAAACAGAAAACAGAAACAAAATATAGTGGGAGAACAGTAAGAAAAAAATGGAAGTTTTTTTTCCATGGATACAACATGCTAATGGTTTTTGTGGTCTCCAATGAGTTTGACACTTAGCACCTAGGAATATGATGATAGGATCTGCTCCTTATATTTCAAATACGTACACATTAGTGACATTGACACAGAAACCCTTCGTTGTGTCGAAGCAAGTTGCTGTAGCAGTATACCATTGAGCACATTGACTGCCTTAATTATCATATGGATTCTGCTGCTTTCTGGCATATCCACATGACTAGAAAATATCTCTGTTATGAGATGTATAGTTTGGTCGATGTCCATAGAAAGAAACCATTGCTATTTTCAGGATAAACTTCTATTCTTATCTTTGTGTATTTCAAATGCACCAACAGAAATAGAAGTGCAGTGGGAGGCTTGGAACAGACGCTAGAGTATTTTCTTTTAAATACAGTGGTGTCCCCAGCCATCTTGTGTGCACCTCGGCTAATTCCATGGGGTACCTGCTACCTCCTACCAGCACAACTGCTGTCTAACTCTGTTGATCAAGGCTTGGATAGATAGGAAAAATAACCTAGTGTTTTATTTTCACTGGGATTTGAACCTGAGACGTCATGGTGATCATGCCTTTGAATCAACCACTAGGCCACCCTTGGGTACACATGCTAGATTCTGGACTCCTCTCATATGTTAAGTCCTGGAATTCCCCATCACTATATCATGGAATATTAAACTTCTAAGAAGCTTTGGGTAAACTACTTCATTTGTATGCTAGGAATAATAGTAATGTGCAGAACTGCTCCCGTGATGAACTTCATTTGGACGTTCATACTTCTGTGGTGAATTGCTGTGACCCAATAGTTCATGGATAAGCTGATGAGGCACACTGATAAATGCTAACCTAAAGTTTTTTAGTCTCCAAAGCTTTGTTAGTTTCACCATCATGAAGACTTGACAAACATTTCCGTCTAGACGAATAATTTGTTCTGACCAGTGACCAATATCAAGTCCCATTAGAAGTGGTCTTACAAATACCACGGATAGACATTTGTCTCTTCCCATTTCCTTTTGGTACTATCTGGTACAAACCAGATTCTTCTTCTTCTTCCTCTTTATCTCTCTCTTGGCTGTTGGAAGACTGGTGTCTAGGACCAAAATAATCTGCATTTTTCTTGCAATTCCATTCATCCTAATGTAGTTTCTGGTGATGTCTTCTTGATAAACGACACTATCTGTCTATTACAGTGAATTTTGTCTTTCTGCAGGTGGATACTCTTGTCAGCATCGATGATATATGGTGCGCATCTTACTGGGTGTGGTGAAACATTAATCCTTTGAAGTGCAACACTGAATGTTAAGATATAGAGGGATGGATGTCGTCATTTTGTCCAAACCATGTATATGTATGATTATATAGATGTAAATTGACCCATTCTGGGTAGTAGTACTGATGACTTCAACTGTTCTCTTCAATCTTACATGAAACCCTCCTTCATAATCTTCATAGACATTGCTGGACAGTTACTTGACCAAGGTTTTCTTGGGATTCACTAGCATCTTTAACAAACATCAATTTTGAGTTAACGTTGAATTTATATATTGATTAGTCGTTTTCCTGGTGCCTTATATATTGTTTAGTTGTATGATTTACGATCGTATAGGTAGTCTTTACCTATGCTTTATATTGATTTCATTCTCTCTTGCTATGTTTTTATTCGGAGTTGTGTATTGGCCTGCAAGTGACCACACACACCCAAAAAAAAAATAAAAAAATGAAACGGATGGCCATTCTAGAGGTGTCTGACTTTTGCTTTTTTTGTTATTTCTGAGATGCAACTACTGCAATGTTTTCTTAATACAGAGTTCATTGAGTTCGAACTTTTAGAGTAATTATCGACACTATCCAAGGTATCTACATTAGGACACTGTGAATGTTCCAATCAAGGCAGCTATTATAGTACGTCGCGTGGTGATTGAATGTGGTTGTGTTGTGTTATGAATCACTCAAAAGGTTCACTTATTGAGTGATCCCATCTCATTTATTTGGGCAAAGAGGAAGCTTATTAGTCACCAGTACTGCAAATTTTCCATAGATTGAGAAAAAAGACCCTCAGGACCCATAGCTAATATTCCGATCAAGGTATGCTCTTATTTGTCTTTCACAAAAGCGAAACGACAAACCATGTATGTCATTACAATGGTTTAGGTCCGTGTACCAAAGGATTGTGGTTACAACCAGCTACCAAATGAAAAAAAAAAGAAGTCCAGAGAGAGACAAGTTCATTGTTTTCTTCTTCAATCAACAAATAAAGTTTTCAACATAATGCCAGAGCCCAATTTGCATTACAGAGCTGCTACTAATAAATACATGGAGGTACAGGTTCGGAAGCAGAGACTGCTGCAGCATAGCAAGACGAGCACAATGATAGGACTACTCGAATTTCTTTATTAGGGAAAGGTCAGTTAGCATTTTCTCAATTGCTTCCTCGTCAAGTGCACGTCCTCTATTCTGCAAGCATGGAAGGGGTGTCAGTTAGCCGGAGTTTATGAAAAAGAGTAATAGGAATATATATTGCTGGATGATTAGACTGTACATTTAGGGAAACTTTGAAGATTCAAACTGTCGGTGCATTTTCTAAAGAATTCCTTTAGCCTTATGGTGAGATATTACAATCACACACACTGATGTACAAGCAGCTCTGATTAGATTGGTGTTATGCCTTAAACAAATGAGACAACATGGTGAAAAGATGAGGGTCAATTTTATACACCTCCAAAGTACCAAGACTTTTTTGGCAAAATATTAGACTTTCCAAACCAGCCACGAAATAAACTCTGGACGTTAAATCCCTAGAAGGACCAAGTAAGACAAAGAAAAGCTCCTTAACAAGTAAAGAAATTGTTTAGGATGCCTATTTGAAGCATTTTGGATGTGTTGTTTGAAATTATGAAGTCCAGAAAACTACAACTCTAGATATCTGCATACAATACGTTCTTATGTAGGGTTGAATAGCATGCATGATTACCTTGATGGATGGGACCATGGCAATACCTTCCTCAACAGTTTCGGGGCAAAGATTCCCAAGAACACAGAGCTGCACAATATTCAAACTTATAAACTGCAGTTTCCACGAAGATATTGATGGTGGTACAAGTATGAAACAAATTAGGAAAATTAGAAGAACAGATTCCTACCTCGAATTCAGCAAGCGGATACCTACTAAGAATTCTGAATCAAGGTTAAGGTTTACATTCTATAAAAGGACTAGTCATTGTAAATTCATAAATATCCAAAAGAAATACAGAAGTTTTTCAATCTAATCCACAGGCAGGAGGATACTCTCGAGCTTGTCTAACAGCATCAGGGTTCTTGTACCGACTGAAACGCTTCACATATTGCAGCGACTTTTCAAATACCCTGGAAGTCAAAGGTAACCAAATTAACCAAACTTGAGAATGTGATGGCTATGCACAGGTTATCTCTTCAAAATAACATATTTAGATGTTGAAAGAGTAGAACCATATCAGTTTGGCATAATTTTCCTTAAGAATATTTCTTTGCATTTTGCCTATATATGAACATGGAAATTTCACAAAGTGGTTGGCATGAATTGAAAAGTTGATATGGAGGAAGATAACTTATTTTGTACAGGTAATCCAGCTTGTACTTAAATATCTGAGCATTTAATGACATAACAGGAGCATCTAGATTTATATACATACTGCGAAATCTGATTGGTCGGATCATCAGACATCTGCTGGATCTGCTCATACTTGTGTTCAAGAATCAATGCGACTTCACAGTTCATTAGACATTTGGCCTTCAAAAACTCTGAAACCAAAGTACCAAAAGAAGTTAATGAACTTCATCAAGAGAAGATGTTTGTATGCATACAAACAGTTAAAAGACTACAGACTTTGCACAAGCTTTCGCCATGAGTAATAGAGATAAGCTGGAGGGATGACAAGGGAGGGAGACCCAATATTGTCTGGGTAGGATATTGTATGTTCTCCTGTAGGGAGCTTTAATATAGACAGACTACCTATAGAACACCTCCCCTCCTCCCAATCTGTAAATTCGTCCTAAATTTCATATCTCAAGGAGAAAGATGAATGCAACACCACTAATCCAATCCCCCTCCACTTCATGCCTCAGCAATAACCTCTATTGCCTGAAGCCCTCAACAATTTATCAACAAACTTATATGGACAGCTGAAAACAATTCTTGAAGTAACTAAACAAAGATAAAAAAAAAGATGCTCATTGCGATACATATGCTAAATAGTTAAGTTAGACATACAGTGACGCTAGGCAGTTTGAAGTGACTAAAGTCTATTAATGATCACCACATATGAACAAAAAACAGTCTTTTTCTTGATCCAGAAAAAAACAAAGTCTATTCTCATACACATTAAATCAATAAGAAGAACCATATTCACCATATAGTGGCATCAGCCAGTTAACTATCTTATCCTGCATTACATTATAAAAAAAAAAGACCCTAGAACCAATCCCAACAAATTGAGAGAAAAAAAACCAATACTACACAACCCATTATAGGAAAAAACAAAATCTTGATGAAAAAACTTGACTCCCCCTTGCCTTCATGGTTAAAAAAAGAAAGAAAAAACCTATTTTTATGAGTACATTAAAGAGAAAAAAAAGATTTTTTAAAGTATAAAACTCAATTTCCAGAACGTTAAGCAACTCATATAACAAAGAAACCGATTCATAAAGTGTATTAGAGAGTAAACTTATTTACCATCGCCAATTTTGAGCTCAGCGGCGTTTTCTTCTTCTTCCCCAGACATCTTTGTACTAGAAAAATTGCTAATTGAAGAAGCCAGACTACTATATAAAGGCAAAATTCGACAATTCGGAATTTAGGTTTATGTCCTCGAATTTTATTATAATTATGGTTATGCCCCAGAAAAAATCCTCCTCCTAATCCAAAGACATATGTGGAAATAAGAATAATTTTTTCCTTTTTAAAAAGAAGTAACAATGCTAAAAAAATTAATTCACTTGATTTAAATAAGGTTCATACACAATCAATAAGATTATGGTAATAAATGTTTGATGCAATAATCATACTTAAATTTATATAAAGTATAATGAATCGAGTCGATAAAAATAATTTTAAGCATTTAATATTATAATTAATAAATATATAAACTAATTAATTAAATATACTATTTATCAAGAATCAATTGTCTTTTTCTTCAAAATAAATAACTTTTTTTTGTTTTTATTTTTTAAAATATGAAAAATAAACAAAAATCAAAATGTCAAAATTATTCATTCGCAACTAATAAAAAATAATAAAAAGTACAATATATACTTTTTTTATTTAATCAAAATAGTGCCATTTCCCCCTAGATATCCTTTTAAATAATTTGTTAATGTAATTTTCTTTTGCACTTGTCGTGAATTCTTCGTTTTCTTTGAATTTTATCGTTTTTAAAAAAATAATAATCAATATAAATAATTTATTATATTAATAAAATAATACATGACAATTTTTTTCTTGATATGTCAATTTTTTTTTTGGACCAACTAAAATATTGTCCAAAGTGCTATTTTGGGCTCAGCCCTCAAAAGAAAAAAAAAAGGAAAGAAAGAAAGCAGAAAAAATAAATAAAAATAATAAAGAACAAATAATCAAAGGGAAAGTTAAAAGTCTTCTTCTTCCTCGTTGTTCTTCCACTATTTTCATTTCTGTGGTTTACCTTTCAAAACCCAAAATTCTCCTGATCAACTTGTTCTTTGATCTGCCATATTCATTGAAGTTTCTTTAAGGTGAGTTTTCAGTACTTGTATGGTTTTGTAAAATTGATTAATTTTACTTGTGGTGTTTGAAATTGAGCTTCTTTTACTAATTAGAGTAGTGGTTGGTTGGTTACTTTTTTTTTTAAAAAAATCCGTTTTCTTGTTCAGATTTTGTTTATCTGCGCGATTCTGATGTGGGTTTCCATTTTTTTTAAAAAAAAAATTGGCTGTAGAGTGGTTTTGAGAAGAAGGGATAACATAGTGAAACTTTTGAAATTGTTATATGGTTTTTATTTTTATATTAGAATTGTGGTGGGGGATTCATTTAAACTTTTTTCAGTGCTGGGATTGAATTGTTATTCAGAGCTTTGTTAAATGAACATGGAGGTAGTGGGGTTTAGTCTCCTATTTGTTATTCTTTGAGCTGATGTTGGATGTTTATTAATCAATTGTGAAGCTCTTATCGGAGACCAGCTAACCGGTGAAACAGTTATTGCTATGCATACCGTATTAAAATGAAACAGAGAGCCATTGTTTTGTCTCTGTAGCATTTGATTCTCACCTGTAATTAATTAGTCATATTGCCAGTGAAAGTGAGAGCAGGTAAGGTAATTATTTGGTTTTGAGGGATTTCGTTTGGTTTTTGTAAATTGGCATGTGATTAGAAGTCAGAATGCTTGTTTGCCTTTTGGTTTCTTTATTAAAGTTCAGTGATGTTTTAAGGTTTGATCTTTTGACAGATGGAGGAGGGCAAGAAGTCTGAGGATATTTTAACTTCGGCTGCGGCATTTGTGGAAGGTGGAATTCAGGATGCTTGCGATGATGCTTGCAGCATATGCCTTGAAGCATTTTGTGATAGTGATCCTTCTACTGTACGTATCGTTCACATATATGTTACTATGAACGGAATGGGCTCTATCATCGAGTAACATAATGTATTAAATTTGCAGGTGACTGGTTGCAAGCATGAGTTCCATCTTCAATGCATTCTTGACTGGTGATCCAAATGATTCCCTATTAATTAAATATCTCAAGTCTAAACTGTTCTTTTCACTTATCTCTATGATGCATAATACCTTTTTATTACTTGCCCAAAAGATGACAAGTTGTGCACATAGATGGCTGCCTTAGGGCCTTTGTTGTTCCTCTTGTGCTATAAAGATGAGATTTATAGGCTTTAATGTGGAAAAATAGAATTTCCTATCAAGTGCCACTGGTAGGAACCATAAAATGGACGTAGTGTATTTTGACAACATCAAAGAGCAAAATACTGCAATTAAGAATGACATAGGGCTTTTGGAGTTTGTCTTTTTATGTGATATATTACTCTGTTGCCTAATTTGTAGTGTATGGTTTTCTTAGAGGATTATATGCTCCTCTTGGACCTTGAAAATGTAGGAGAACAATGGTGACTTGATTTCAGCATTGACTCTTTTTTGTAAGTAGCCTGTCCATAAATAAACTATACGTTACGTTGCTCACTGCTTGTGATTACATGATGTGGAATGTAATCACAATTGAGGACTGACAAAAGGGTGTCAAACCAGTGGTTTCTTCCAAGATCTTTGGTGTTTCATCTCATCTATTTAGCTTTTTTTACTAGAGTTCCCACAAAAGAGTCCGGCAAGCAGGAGAAGGGGGGGCTGTTGTTACTGTTGGTTCCTTGCTGTGTCTGTTAGGAACAACAAAAGAGAGCAAAAATGACTTTTTTTTATATAAGGACTTTTTGAATCACCAGATATCTCCTATTTACCATTATTACAACCAAATCCTTTTGGTGGTTAAATATAAGTGTCTTTGATCAATGGAATCGTGACTATATCACCTATTTCTGATAATAAAATTAAAATAAAGATCAAGTTGGAGGATTTTTTTTTTGAACAAAGTTCTATTCCTTACAAATTATATTTGTCACTGAAAATTATCAGTTGATAGATTATGAACTCGTTGGATCTTTGACTGTATATGCTGCAAATTTTGAGACTAAAAGGCATGGATGGAGCTTTATTTGACTGCACTAATATCCTGAATAATTCTTGAACGTATGTTACGCAGGTGTCAGAGAAGCTCCCAGTGCCCCATGTGTTGGCAGCCTCTCAGCTTGAAAGACCCTAACAGGTTCTGTCTTATCCTCAAATCCGCCACTTGTTTATCACTCTATGATCTTCCTTAATCCTCCTTCGAGGCTGTTGATAAATGTGCTTCTCTTACAGCCAGGAGTTGTTGGATGCAGTAGAGCACGAGCGGAACATCAGGATGAATCCTCCTAGAAACACCACAATCTTTCACCATCCAACTTTAGGAGATTTTGAATTGCAGCATGTTAGCATTTTTTAAGTCCACAATTTTCTTCTTTCTATGAGCTGTTTATGGTCCATTTTGTGACAAAATCTTGGGGCACATTCCTTTTACAGTTACCATCAAGTGCAACAGATTCTGAGCTTGAAGAGCATATCATTCAGCACTTAGCTGCTGCCGCTGCCATGGGAAGGACACGCCACCTTGCCAGAAGGGAAGGTCCGCGAGGTAGGTCATCAGCTCAAGGCCGTCACCAATTTCTGGTGTTTTCAACTCATCCAAATGCTCCTCCTCTTGCTGGTGCTTCATCTTCTACTCAGAGGAGTGGGGGTGAACCCACTCCTGAAGACTTGGTATCTGGTCAGGATTCTGCAATTGTTTCTGGACAGCCAGTTACTCAACCATCTTCTTTTCAAGCTGATCAGGTTCCTGCCTCTGGGTCAGGATCAAATGCTGCTGTTAATCAGCCTGGGACTTCCTCAATCAATAGGTATGTTTGTGTCTCAAATTTGATCAGAGTTCTGATGATTTCCTTTATTTGTTTAGCTCCATATGAGTTACAATGTTACACTTACATATTATAGTCATGGAAGGAATCCTTCAAAAATGCAATGAGGTCACAATTACTACCACAAGAAAGCCACCACCCTCGCCATTTCAAGAAAGGGGCACAGGAAGAATTCCTTCTCGTGGGTTTTACCCGTTTTGATGGCTATCTCATGCGCCCTTAATTCCCATTCACCGTTTATGAAAAGTGGGGCAAACAAGATGAATCATATCATAAATGTTGAATCTTAGAAAAGAGGGGAGAGGAGAAAAGTAAAGGCCAAGGGACAGAGGAAAAATATAGCTAATATATTCTCTTATTTTTTGCTTATTATTGAGTTATGGTATTGCAGGACTCCTCCTCAAGCTTCTTCTAGCAATCAAGACAGGGCCGGACCATCAGATTTTCAGTCTTTTTCAGATTCTATAAAGTCTCGATTTAGTGCAATGTCAATGAGGTATATGGGAACTCTAATATCATTTCTTATAACTCTTCAGCTGACTTCTTCAACATCAGATAATTTATTTGCTTGTTAGCCCTATTTACTTGTTTTGATCATCATGTTTTAGGTACAAAGAATCTTTAACAAAGAGTTCAAGGGGTTGGAAAGAGAAATTATTCTCTCGTAATAGTTCAACACCAGACCATTGTGCTGAATCTAGGAATGAAGTCAGTGCAGCTGTTGCCACTGTATCAAACCTGATGGAGCATTTGGAAACAACTGATAGCAGAGCCAGTTCTGCTGAATCAAATATATCGGAGGACACATTACCTGTCGGCCATGCTGAGCAGCATGCACCTGTGATTGATAATACCCATTCTTTGAATGAGGATAATAGGCAAGCCCCGTGTGCTGCAAGTTCTGGTTCGAGCTAAGTTTTGAATGACTCATAGCACTTTCTCTTAAAGGTAACTTGTCTTCTTCCAAGAGTTCCTTCTTTCCTCCCTCATCCCGCCCCCCCC
>NC_028642.1:56388875-56408183 GCF_001406875.1 Solanum pennellii
CCCCCCCCCCCCCCCTCCCCCAAAAAAAAAATGAAGAAAGAGATGGAGAGAGATCCAAGACAAAAGTGGAACTGTATGAGGAAAAAAGATGGTTTATCCGAGAATACTACATTGTGATGGTTTTTGTCGTCTCCAATGAGGTTGGCTCTTGCACCCTAGTGCTTCTGGATTTGATGGTAGTAGCTACCTATTGTATTTCAAGTGCATACTGATTAGAGAGACAGAAAAGCCTTGTTGTGTCGAAGCAAGTTGATATAGTAGACAATTGAGCTCATTGACAACCCTTAGTTGTTACTTTACCTCTGCCGCTTCTTGGAATAGCACATGACTAAAACCATATCTCTATTGTGAGATTTATATTTTCGTCAATGTGGACAAAAAGAAACCATAGCAGTGCGGAATGATCCTTTTTGTATAAATTCCCCCACTTTCTTGTTCTTCTTCCTCCTTTTATACCCCCTCTGTCTCTCTCTCTTGGGTGCTTGGAAGAATTGTGTCTAGGCCCAAGATTTTCTGCACTTCTCCTGCCTTGTATTGTACTTTCTCGTTATCTTCTTCTTTTCGTCAATGCAGTTATCTATCATTACAATAAATGCCTTCCTCCTGCAGGTGGATACTCCTGTCAACCAACATCAGTAATATATGACTGCATTTTATTGGATCTGTGGTGAACGCTAGTACGTTGAAGTTCATCACTGAATGTAGCCTGCTTCAATAAAATAGGAATATGGATCCCATCACTTGGTCCAAGCCGTATATATGTATGAAATGATAATATAGATGTAAATTGTCCTGTTCTGGATAGTACTGATTAAATATAACTGTTTTCTTTAGATTTTACAAGAACCCTCCTTTATAATCTTCCTTAAAAATTCTTAGATTAATTTTTTTCTTGGGATCTAGTTACATTGCACATTCACTTTCAACACAAGCCTCAATCTTGAGTAATGTTGAATGTGTACATAGAAGATTAATCATTTTTTAGGTGCCTTTATTTCTGTTATGTTTAGTTTTATGAATTTTTATCATATATAGAGCCTTCCTAGCGTTATGGGTACTAGAACTAATAAAAACTTAAAACTAGGTTCATTCATTTTTCCAGCTAAATGTAAAAGTTGGTGACGACTTTAATCTCTTCTCTGTTGTTTTGAAGCGCAAGATGTATATATGTATTGACTGCAATGACAGATGTATAGTACAACCAACGTGCTTACTTGGTTGTTGCATCGCGTAAGCATGCTCATAGTTGAGCAAACATAGACAACACTTGCTCAGACGCTTAGATTTTGAGTAGGAAAGAAATGAACTCCAAACTTCGTACACACATTGATCAGAAAACTGCCAGAATCTACATTTCTTAACGATTCAGTACGGAAAGATAAAGTCGATCCTCTCGAACACTCTGATTGATTCTTATTCCTGAAAGAAGTTCATTGACATTTAACACCAAAACCAAACTTCAAACTGTCCTTCAACGGGGGATAAGATATGAGAATTACTGTCCTTCAACCTTGTTCTGCCACCATTCCATGAATTTAACCTGAGCAGCCATGGTGTCAAGCCTGTATAGCTGCAGCCAGTGATTAGCAACTTCCTGTCCAAATGTCCAGCCAAAGACAGCGCCAGCTCCAAGAGATAGTGCAGTACCTACCGAATGTGGAACATCAATAAACAACAAAGTCAATCATCTTAAAAATTTTAATCACTCCAATGATTCTCCCAGACAAAAAGTTTAATACACTAAAATGGTAAAACCCATTCTGTTTTGTGTTTCTCCAATCTCCACAAAACTTAGGGTGAAGTCTGATGTATGTTTAAGTACAAATAAGTTGCAGAGACATCACACCAGTTTTTTCAAGGCACTGAAAGTATAGAACCTGAACTGTATTAATTTTGACCAAAAAGGATCATGATGATCAAAATTAGTCTAAATACTACATATATTTTCCTAAAAAATGAAATTGTGTGACTGGTCTATGCAAGATTTTTTACTTACTTAAGGCCGACCATGTTTGAACTTTGTTCATGAGGAAGATAAGGGGAATGCAATCTATCCTTACAGTTTTTAATCTGAATATGGGTAAAGATGAGCAAAGAAATCAAAAAGTTGCCACATCAGTGAAACATATTTAAACTTTAACTGTAAAAGAACATAGAACAAATTCGACGATGGCAACAGTCAATTTTAGCCCACAAGTATGCAGTCAGAGGTAGTCAAGGACAGAGCAAGAGAATCATCACGTGTAAAGGTTTTCTTATGGAGGACACACTTAGGGAAGATGATGATATGAGATCTAATATGAAACTTTCATTCCTTTGATTGGTGGAATCTAACATAGAACTTAACACGTCAAATATTCTTTGACTCGAACATTTCGATATGAACACTTAACAGTCAAACATATACGACACCTAGAAAATACTTAACCTATTTGCAAAGACATTGATAATCATGTGGCAAAAACTTCTCGTAGAATCAGATTTACCAAAACATTTATGAATGAAGTTACAATCTAAGGTAACTAACTACTGAAGCCTCTGATTCTTAAAAGACCTTTAATGCACAAACATTGGGCAATGAATTAGTAGTAATATTATGACAGCAACGTGGGTGGGGGGTGGAGTGGGGATTTAAGTTCTACATACCATGCAAACTCCTGGAATACTTCCAAGTAACACCTGCAGTTGAAACAGCTCCAATAATGCCTCCTACAGCACTAATCTTTACTGCTTCCCTAGCAGTCCTCAGCTGGAAAAAAAATAGAACATCAGCTTGAATTGGCAAAAAAATAGAGAAATGGTTTCTGAGAAACAGTAGGAATATCAGAGGAGAAAAACACAAAAATATGGAACTTCTTATCATCTGGTGTCACCAATATATCCCACACCCTCCTGTACACAATAACAGACTGACCAATAACAATAACAGTTTCAGGCACAAGAGAGACAACAAATGAATTTCATTTCAAGTAGTGGTAATACATCAATACTAGTTTGAAAACCGTGTCCACCAGCTCAAATGGAGACATAAAGATGAACGAGGTTAAAGCAGATAAGCTGAGGTTGGGGATAACTTCTATTATTATTTCTTTGGAGGTACTGGTGTGTGAAGGGGAGGAGGAGAATCAACAGAAATTGGGGATGATCCCCAGAAGCATAATAGTAGAAATATTAAGAAGCTAGTTTCCATTTGTATGCCTACTTCTTTTTCTCATTCCTCCTCTCCCTGACTTCTCTCTTAGACTATTCAGAATAAGGAAAAAGGAGACAAACAAAGAACAGTTTCAAAACTCTTCTCCTTATTGTTTTGCATGGATGGAAGAAGTGAAAAGAAAAGGAAACGAAGGAAGTTACCTCAACAGCCTAAAACTATATTTGAACAAGATAGATATAGATAAGACTTTATGTTTACAAACGACAACAACATACCTAGTGTAGCCCCACACAAGTGGGGTCTGGGAGCGTGTATGCAGCAATAACATTATGTTTCTCAAACTAAAGCATAAAGAATGTCGCTATTAACCTTTTTACTGATTAGTATAAGTGTATTTATTTACTGCATATGCTCAAAATGACTAGAAGGAAACATGGAAAGAGCCTGATAATGTATGCCCATAGCTGGTCTATTTTCCTATCTACCCAGCTTACAAATTTGGAGCATCAGCAAAAAATAGCACATCCTTGTGTGAGCTTGCATGCTCAGTGGTGCAGGTATGTGGACTTATATTTATTCTGAAAGAGATAGACAGGGCAAGAGTGATGGTGTCTTAAAGCAAGGGGAACTGTCTCTCTTTCTGAAGAAATATAAGCCAACAGCTCCTCGGGAGCAGGGTCCTCATAGTGGCATAAGACAAGACTTTTTGAGAGAGAAGATGATTGACTGTTAAATAAGAAGAAGACGAAGAAGAGAATGACAGAAAATCATGGCAATAGAAAAAAAAATAGGAAGACAGTGAACGGAGAATCATTTTACCGGCAGAAATCTATATCTATATTTTCCGACCAAAGCCTTTCTACTCGCACTCAATTTATCATGGGAACACCATCTGCCGTTTGAGCGTTAATGGTTTTGTACACAAATATTTGACAACTTAAGGTGTTCAATAGGTCACAGCTAGAGTTCATGTGTCTAAATGAAAAATAGTGTCAAGTATAAAGGGGCCGTGAATGTACTTGGACCCGGGAGAATCTACTCCGGGTACAAATTCGCTAACTATTAAGACAACCTAGATGACCGCAAGAAAAAGAAACGAAATTTCCAAATCAATTTTTGGCGATTAAGAACGCAACAAAGCCAAGAGATTTTCCAGGACACCACTCAATTCAAGAGTATCTCTGATAAGATTACCTAAGCTAACTTCCGTTAGCACTATGAATAAATGCATTTCAGAGTTCAAATTTACCACAAAGTGCACGTCAGCGGTGAATCAATAAGCCAAATCCCAGAGAAAGAATAAAGAATATAATCACTCAATCAATCTAGAGAACCAAATTGTATATTCAAAGCTGAATTAAACACCCAAACTAGTTAAAATCACAAAATCACCCAACCAATCCAAATTGAGATATACCCACGAAAAAAAAACGCACAAAAATAGTCTCAATCGAAAATCTAACAGCATAAGCAAATCAACCAAAGGTATGGATCAACAGAGACGAATCAAAGAGGACCCATATGGGTAAACGCCTAAATATATGTAAAAACACACCAAATCAAATGAAAAGTAAGCATATGAGATAAGATTTGAACGGGAAAAAAGAAGGGAAATACAGTGGGTCCGTGAAGTGGATCAGAAGCAATGAACTCCTCAACATCAGAATCAGACCAAGAGGGGAGTGGCTTGTCGCGCTTAATGAACCTTGAATAGTTGTCCAAAAAGGAAAATCTCTCGCCCCAAAACTCCTTGTATCCTTCCCAATATCTCCTTAGAAAGGACTGAGATGATGATGAATCCTCAGCCATTGTTAATCGATTTTAGAGCTCTTCTTCTTCTTCTCAAAAAGTGGTCCTTCTAGAATTATTCCTAGGTTGGTGTGATGAATGATGATACACTGATGTTGATTGTTCTTCCATTTCGCCGAACCCGACCCGACCTGACCCTACCCGACCCGTATATTAACACGTGGATTAGGGCCGCCGGGTCTGGGTCGGACTAGAGTGTGATTTTCCGCAATTTATGATCTCATTTTTTTCTGCTACATAGATTCCAAAAGAAGAACTATTTTCTTTTAGGTTAAACTACCTAATTAAACATAGATATATACTATATGTCTATAACTATTATAATTTAAATCTATACTTTCAAATAACTACTTATTATCCCATTAATAATTGTATATCAAATTTAAAGTGAGTTACATCCCTATTTAAAATGACTCTATAATAGAGTCACTAATTACCTACCCATCTAATTCTCTACAATTAATGCTTTCACTATACTCTTCATATATAGCAAATACAAATTTTATGTGTGTATGATATAACAAAATTTACATAATTGCGTTCCATGGCAAACATAAATATGTATAATTCGCTATACATATGCAAAAAGAAAACAGTTGTTTACAAATCAATTTTATAATTTGTGCATGTATAAATGAAAAGAGAATAAGACAAGAAAATTGGGTTGGAGAATATTTGTATTGTATAATTATAAGTGTATAGGACGAAGATATATGTATTTGCAAGTTATATACAATTTTCTCTCGCTTTATACAAACAGAAACACAATTTTTACATTTTGTTTCTGTTTGTATAAGCGATAGAGGCGAGGACGGCGAGCGAGATCCGGGAGAGCGGAGAGAGGGGAACGAAAATATATGTATAGATACAATTTTTTCTCACTTTATACAAAAACATATTTTATACACTTGTGTTTGTATAAAACTGAAAGGGAGCGAGCGAGAGAGAGAGAGTGGCGAGCGAGAGTTGAGGGAGAGAGGTGACTGACAAATAGTTTGCTACAGGGTACAATTAAATTAAAGTGTGGTTGTAACATTCAATTTGATTTATTAATTTGTCATTGTATACAATTTTCCCATACTTCCAAATAACTACTTATTATCCTATTATCTAATAATTGTATATCAAATTTAAAGTGAGATACATCTCTCTTTAAAATTAATCTAAAATAGAGTCATTAATTGCTTACCCATTTAATTTTCTCTATAATTAATGCTTTCACTCCTAATTAGCTTTGTCTTTCCTAACGATTTTGATGGCTGTACAAGAAGAAACGCCAGAAAGACCAGAGAAAAGGTGAATGTATTCATTAAAAAGTATGATATGTTTACTTCTCATTCCCTTTTTTACTTCTATGGATCACCTTGTTTTGTAGAGTATGCTCCTTATTAATAGGTCTCATTGAAAATTATAAGGTTCTTGTTTGTTACGTCTCATAAGAAATTTTTTTAGATAGCTCTCAATTTATCTGCGACAATGATATGTCTAGAATTTGAGAAAAATAATATGAAGGTCATTGAGAATATATTTTTGACTTTCACCCAACAATGATAATCAAATGAAATTGAGTAAAATATAATCAATTGATTAACGTGGCATGACGGAGAAACTTAAGCCAAGTCTCGTACAGGAGAAGACTAAGGTGGCTACAACGTTAAGGAAGTCAGAGATGGGAGCGGTTTCACTACCGCTGAAAATAAATATTTTTTCAAATCAAATACATAGAAAACTAGTTTAGATACACAAAATAACAACTCAAACAAATATGATTATTAAGTATATATGTATTTATGTTCTTCTCTCTCTCTCTTTATATATATATATATATATATGGTATGAATTATGATAGAATTGGTAATATTACAAAATATTAAAAAAAGTAATTGAATTTGTAAGATCCTGAAATTTATGTAGTTTATCCTTTCTTTTTTTTTTTTTAGTTGCTAAAAATTTATTTTAGATGTTTAATTACACAAGTGTCTCGAACTTACTAGCAAGTAAAAGTTTGATTAATAATAACTATATGAGTTCATGTAAAATTAAAAATTATTTTTTTCCTAATTTATATGATAGAATAATTGAAATTTTGAGAATCTATTAGACTATTATTTTGTCTCTGACATTCAAAAATTAAACTAATCTTTTTTCATAATTATATTTTTTTAACAATATTTACAATTATCATGACTTATTATTTTTAAATATATAAATTCATTTCCTTTTTTTTTTTAATTATAATAATTAATAGTATTGATCAAAACTCACGTACATGAAAGCGGCAGTAGCGGGAACAGTTACTACTAGTATTAACACTTCACTCTCATGAAAACGAAACCCCACACAGTATTCAAAAATCCATAAAGTCGTTTGGTGGCTAAATTTATTACACTAAATCATAAATCACCCTTTCAAAATTCATACCCATAACTCATCTCAAAATCTTTCACTCACAAAATTCAAATACACCAACTATTTTTTCCGGCAATGAGGCCGGCGGGAGTATTTGCCGGAGTATTTCTTTTGTTGGCACTGTACTGTGGGTTTGACCCTTTTAAACACAGTGCAATTTCTGAAATCAAAGACTTTAAAGCTTACAGAGTTGATCCACCAGCTTGGTCTGAAATCCCAGTTGAAAAGGATACCCAGAACTTGCTTCAGAAATCGGAAATCAAGTTTTTGAATCAGATTCAGGGCCCGGAAAGTATCGCATTTGACCCGAAAGGTCATGGGCCTTATACAGGAATAGCTGATGGGAGAATTGTGTTGTGGGATGGAGAGAAATGGACTGATTTCGCATATACCTCTGCTAATAGGTGAGTCTGTTCGTTGTTTTCCTCTGTTTTAATTTGTTTATCCGATTTTGACTTTGTACGAGACTAAAATACTGTTGAATCTTGTGATGTTAAACATGACAGTGAAAAATTGAATTGAAAGAATTGTTAAAAAATTCTTTTTAAAACAACTTAAAAAAGAGTAAATAAACAAACTGAAATGGAGGGAGTAGTAATTTTTATGTCTATTTTATGGGTGCTGTAGAAATGTGTTAATTTCTGTGAAAACAGTATGATACTTTAACATGCAGATGCTATTTTATTTTGATTTTAGTATAATTGTGGGTGTTTATGATTCCATTTTTTTTTAAATTGCTTTTTTGATTCACGTTAGCTTAGTACTTGGTTTAATGACTTCTAAAGCATGATTTCATGCCTTGTTACAATGATAATCTTTGTTCGCTATGCCCTTTTGATGAAAGAAGACTGTAACGGTGAGATATGCTTGCATTTCGCTCTTAATTTGTATCGTTGCTCCTAATTATTATGATTTCCACAAGCTGCTGGAATCCAAGCCTCTACGTAATTGATATTCTATAACTAAGTCACATAAAGCGCGATCTTTGTTATATGACGCTAGACTATTTAAGCACTGGAATCAGATGGGAGTCAATCTCATTCTAAGAAACTTTCTTACTTTGGTCAATTCAGGATAGCATGAGAGCACGTGAGGAAATGATCTTAAGTTTATAATAAGAGAATCTGAATTGCTAATAAAATGTCTTGGTTTTCTTAGCTATCTGGCTTTGAGTTGTCAGGAAAGACGAAAGGACCATAAGTTCCTGCTCCACATAGGGAGTTAATATTTAGTCTTTTCAATCCTAATTTGACAATAGACCTGTGTCAGGGGAATGGCTATTGTTTCCTTTATCTTATCGTTTAATCTGACTTAAGTTCTATGATCCTAGTATATTCTGAACTTCTAATTATTTAACTGGAATTGTAATTGTGATATGTTAATGATTGTCGACCTTGCATGCTAATATGTAAGGCTGTTAAGCTGATCTGGTTAAATCAAATTTTAACCTGTCATTACTTCTCTTGCTCTTGATGAAATTATCTTCTATAACTGTGCTGCATAGTCTTCGTATAAAGTCTCAACATGCTTTTTAAATCTTCTCTTTTAGATGATTTAAGTTGCAGGTCTACTTTCTCCGATTTTCTAATGCATTCTGGTGATCTGAATTTTCAGGTCTGGCCTTTGTGACCCAAAACCATCACCCCTGAGCTATTTAGAAAATGAACACATCTGTGGTAGGCCTTTGGGATTACGGTTTGATAAAAAAACAGGTGACTTGTATATTGCAGATGCGTATTTTGGGTTGATGAAAGTAGGGCCTGAAGGGGGACTAGCAGAAACATTGACTACTGAGGCTGAAGGAGTGCCTCTCTTATTCACAAATGACCTTGACGTTGATGATGAAGGAAATGTCTATTTTACAGATAGCAGCACCAAGTACCAACGAAGGTAATTGTGACTTTACTGTTTCTTCGTTTTTATGTAGATCTCTTGATATATTTAACATGATTTGAGAATGAAGATTCCATTTCACTATAAGTTCTGATTAATGCCAAATGGGAGACAGAGGGCTCCCTGTCTTTAGCGGGGAGAAAACTGGTTTCTTTTAAAAAACAATGCATATAGGACAGAAAAAGGAGAGTTAATGCCTAAATCTGATAACATATGGTGAATAGATGATCATCGAGAAGCTTAGATTTTAACGTGGTTACATGGTTGCACCTAACTTTGCTAACATTTCTTCTGTTCAATTAATACCCAACTCTGCTAACATATAGTGAAGATGTTTATATCGGATTTGCAATTCCATATATAAGCATTTATTTCAGGTTTTAATACAACATGGTTCAAGTGTCATGCGCGTTTCTTCTTTAATTAGAATATTAATACCCACCCCATCTTGCACAGGAACTATATGCTGCTGGTTTACTCAGCAGAAGATAGTGGGAGGGTCCTGAAGTACAATCCTAATACTAAACAAACCACTGTTCTTGTTCGGAATCTCCAATTCCCAAACGGTCTGTCACTAAGCAAGGACGGTTCCTTCTTTGTATTCTGTGAAGGTGCCAAGGGAAGGTACGTTTCTCGACCTATGGATTAGCATGTTTACAGTATTAAATAGATATACAAGGATCCTGTTTCTAACTTCACCTTAAAAGTTAAGGTATCAACATATAATGGAATGATGTGTTTCTCTTATAGATTACAGAAGTACTGGTTGAAAGGCGAGAAAGCGGGGACCTTTGAGGTGATGGCAGTCCTCCCAGGATATCCTGATAATGTCAGCGCAAATGAGAGAGGTGAATTTTGGGTAGCAATCCACTGTCGCCGTACCATTTACAGCTATATAAATTCCATATACCCACAACTTCGTCTATTCTTGCTGAAGCTTCCTATCCCTGTAAAGCTCCGCGCCCTCTTGCACCTTGGAGGCAAGCTACCCGCTATTGTTGTGAAGTATAGCCCTGAAGGTAAGTTGTTACGAATATTGGAAGACGAAGAAGGGAAAGTAGTTAGAGCTGTAAGTGATGTTGAGGAGAAAGATGGGAAGCTTTGGATGGGAAGTGTGTTGATGCCTTTCATTGCTGTTTACCAACTAGAATGAGTTAAAACACTTAATTTTTCAACAAACTCTCTACTTAGTTCCTTACGGTTTTTTTGTAGCATCTAATTTATGAGAATAATTCAATAAAACACTCTTTTTAGTTCCCTATTGTTTTGAAGTCTAAAATGTTTCTTCATTTTTTTCTAAAACTCTTGTAAAATGTATTTTAAATATGTTTTCATACAGAAATTTGAGCACTGTTGACAAAATATTGCTCAATTCTTGCATTGTTTGGATACTTGATAAATGCGAATGTACACGCGGTAGAAAAAATACGTCAAATCCTTTTAAATATGGTATGCTACTGGAAATCAAAGGCCCGAGCCCATTTAATGGCTTGTTTGGTCAAATTTTTGAAAAGCTAAAAGTTTTTTTGAAAAAAAAAGAAATGTTTTTATAGAGTCAAAATATTTGATCAAACATTTAGGGAAAAAAATGGTTTTGACTTGTATAGAAATACTTTTTTTCAAACACAAATTGTTATTTTAATATTTTGATAAAATGATATTCGAATTAATTAATCGAACACAAATTAAATTAGTGCACACTTTTTTTTTTTTTGATGACTACTTGACAAGTAAGAATAAGCATAATCAGAATGTTCTGTTTGTGATTCCTAGAAGGTGTCACTATTTCTCAAAAATGGAAGTTGCAATTTTCCTTTTAAAATAGATTTACATAGCCTAGTCTTATCGATTGAAGTAACCATTACATATAAAATTCTTTTACTTTTCAGGTGAGCATGCATATTGACTGTAGTAGTTGACTTTTGAGAAAGATGTATTTGGTACATTTTTCTTCGGAAAATAAGTGATTTTCTTATTTAGATTTGAATATGTTGGTTAAGAAGAAAAAGTTTGTCCTAAGAATATTTACGTATGACATTGAGTCTGACCTCAACTCTTGATCTGAAAAGCTTTGACTCTGTGTTATAATTCGACAACCGATTTTGATTTTGAACCAAAACTCATAATCCGACCTTGACATGAGTCTTGATTTCTGATTCCAATGCAAGGTTCGACTCAAGACTCAATTTTTAATCCCGACTCTCGATTACGATGTCGATTTAAGATTTGATCCTGACCTAAGAATGGAAGTCGAATAGTGTGAAATTGAAAGAAAGATTTAAAAAATATTTTCCTTACTTTAATCAAAGTCATTATTAAAAAAAAATTAAAAATATTTTTAAAACATTTAATTCAACTTAACTATGAAAAAATTGTAAACATTTCCTTCATACCAAACACAATCTAATAATTGTGTAAAGAGCCGTTAATTATTATTTTTCAAAAGAAAGTAAAGATCCTCCACTATACACGAAGCTAAAAGTGAAATTCTTTCTCTTTAATAATGAAAAGCTAATGATAATATCAGATATTCATTACTCTCTCACTAATCACTATTCATTAGATATTGACTAAATAATCTTGTAATTCAATTTAATACTTTTTTTAACCATAATAATCTCTTTCAATATTTATTAAATTAATAATGATATAAATAAAAATTAATAACTAATTGTATATTAATTTTCTAGAATAGTAATTATTTTGAATAAATTATTTTAGGAAAAATTATGCTCAAACATTTAGCCTATATTAGGTTCTATAGCTACAGTTTAAGAAAATTATAATTCATTTTCCCGGTTCTTGTAATTCGTCTGTCTTGTATAAATTCAGAATTTGTATAATTTGATTCTTAATCATATAAATTTAAAATTTTAAATATGCTTACCCTAACTATTTGTGTGTGATTTATGAAAAAATCATAAATTACCTTGTATGTATAATGGCAAGCGAAATATACAAACGGAAATCTGAACAATTCATAAATATATAGATACAAAATTTTTTATATATATACTTATCCGATTTATATATTCAAAAGTAAAATATACAAACTGGCAACCTCCAGAGCAAGCAGAACTATAGCTATGAAACACAATTATCGAAATTATAGTTATACAATCTTATTATGTTTATTATTTTTTTTAAAAAATTCTTTTAATAAGCACGATAACTAAAATGAACCGAACTACAGTAATATGTCCTAACATAACTGTGTAACAGTCTTCCTTACATGAACTAAAAGGGTCCTACCCAGCCTACTTCAACTGCAGTACTAAGTTAGATTTAGCTCCTTTTAATTAATTGTTCACATCAATAATTGTTTTCTAGTATTTCATTTGAGTACACATAATCACTTGGAACATGGAAAATGTTTTTCTTCTTCTCTTATAATATAAAAATATAAATATAAATATTACTTATGATAATGTCTAAGTTTTAGTTGGAGCAAGTAATAAGTACAATTAAATGTTAAGATCATTATGTAGAAAATGACTGATGCTCTTAAGTGTTTTGAAGTTAGTTTCTTCCTTTTGATGTGAAATATTATTTTTCTCCCCTAACACTAAAATTAATTATTTACTTTTTAAAAAAAAAAAATTGTTTTCTTGAAAAATGACTTTCATTGTACTACCAAACAAAACAAAGCAAGAGGAGATGATATTTTTCGATTCGATTATATATTTGACATAAATTTAAATTAGTTAAAACGTACGTTAAATTAGTGGATATCTAGTATATACTTCATCATATATATGACGATGCAAAAGTACTTGCAATAATGATATTTTATCGATTAGTGTTTAATTTTGTGCGTGCAAAAGAATTTTATTGATTTTCACCAGTAGAAGAATGACGCATTCATATTACCAAATGCACAACACTAAAGTCTTCTTTCATACCTATGTTTTTGAACACTGACTTTTCATACTCAATACTAACTTACAAACAATTGAAAATTATATAATCATTGAGCTTTGTCACCTTATATATGGTAAATAAAATTGACACCTTTTTTTCTTTAATTTCTATTTTTTATTTTATTCTTTCTCGGTGCTAGGGATGACAATGATGCAAGGCAGCTAGGTGAATTTAGACATACGCAATGCAGCGAGGGCGGGGCGGGTGAATAAAAAATACTTTTTTAAAAAAATAGTTTGTCATTTTTTGATTAGCTTGTGTCAGACTTAAAAAAAAAAAAATAAAGAAGAGTTTTGAATCTTATGATTTTAGATTAAAAATATGTTAAATGTATCAAAATAACTTTTATTGGAGTCCGGAGCCCAAAGGATATAAAATATTAACAAAAATTTCAAAACGGTATATAAAATTTTATATTAACCAAAATGGCAAAATCACTGGAACAACAGCGATTTTCTCCGCCTGAATAAGCAAAATCGCTCCTACCGCAGCGATTTTGCAAAATGTTATTTTAAAAAAAAAAAATTCAAGAAATTTTTAAGGAAATCGCTGCCAAAATTTTTGCGATTTTCTTGAATTTTTTTTTTTAAAAAAAAATGAAAATCGCTGCCTAGTTTTCTTGAATTTTTTTTTTTAAAATGAAAGGCAGCGATTTTCTTGAATTTTTTTTTTTAAAAAAAATTATATTTTGCAAAATCGCTGTGTCGTTTTGGTTAATATAACGTTTTAGAATTTTTGTTAATATTATACTATATGAAAAAAAGGAAAGATACAAACAGATTAAAATGGAAAGTAATTTATTATGTAGTAACTTAGATTTTAAATTTTACAAAAAAAAAAGGAAAAAATTATGGACCGGGTCGGGCCGAATGGACACGGTGCGGGTTTAAGCTGGTAGAGCATGGTGAGCCGGGTTGAAATTTTATGGGTCACGAGAGATCTAAAACGATAAATCACATTAACGTACAACGATGCCGCACCGGCGCACTGGTTGCCATCCCAGGCTGGAGATTTATTTTTGAGAACGATTTGTCTAAAGCAATTTCTGAGTATTTTGCGCTTTGATTGTTTGTTAATTTGTAGTTAATTAAGACTAAACCTTGATGACTTGGTTCCATCAAAGTAAAAAAAAAGAGAGGATGAAAATTAAGAAAGTTAATCTACTTGTTAATTCTTGGGAAGTGTCACCATCGTAATTTCTTAATTTGGAAACGAGTTAAAAGTAGGGGAACTCAAATTGATCAAAGTTCAATTTTCTAACGATTTAAGAAGTCGTACTTATTAATTAGGTCTTCGTAATCAAATTTAAAAGGACTCAAAATGTGAGAGCATTTCAATAATATTATAGGTGGCTGTTTCTCTAAATTATTGAGTTATTATTCGTTCGTGGACAATTTAGAATCAAACATGCAATTACAATAAGTAGACTTTAAGACATACGATTTGAAATCATGATTTTAAAATAGATAATTTAAAATAGTTTATGATTTCTAATTCTCAGATTCTAAAAAAAAAATGATAATTCAAAATTTCAATTTTTTATTTTTATTTTTGAAAAAGACCACCTCGACCTTTGAGTACAAGTTAATCACTATTCTACAAGTAGAGGAACTTACAAATGTCAATAATTTGTTTAACCAATCAAACTTGTAGTACTTATTCAAAGTTTAGTTAGATGAGAACCTTTTTCTCCAAATTATGTTTTGGGATTTAAGAAACAATAATTTTTTTTTAAAAAAAAGAATTAAGTTGTCATTTGGTATTTAATATTTGCGTTAAAGCTTTAAACCTTGACTAACTTAAAATTGTGCTGCTAAAACACATTAAAAGCAAGAACTTTCTATTCAATAATTTGCGGTACTAATGATTTGAACCCAATTTATTCATACTTATCGTTACCCTTTTCCTTCGATCAAAAAACTTTATCTATTTCTATATAATAAATTTTATTTGAGAAAAAAAAAATTGATCAATCGACAAGAGAAAATAAATTATATTAATTGATTATATGTATCAAGATTTTTTTCTCTCCAAGTAATGTCCAGTACTTCTATTGGCATACATTACATTCATATTTGTGCATTACAAATCATTTTTAAAAACGGTGTTTCTAACATATATTTTTTTAATTATTATTATTATTATTATTATTATTATTATTATAAAGTGTTCAAGCTTGAGCTTCTGATAATTTATTGCGAAATGATCTCAACCATTCCATCATAAATGATATCGATTCGTATGAAGATATACACTAGGGTTAGTTGCATTTTGGGTTTAAGGTAGAATATAAATGAGTACCAAAACACTCGTAAAAGTGGTCCAAAAATTGCTGGACACTTTGTAAGAAACCCACTAGTTCACTGTATCTGTATAATATATGGTCCCTTTTTAATTCATATGTTTGCTATCGTAGGAACAACTACGAGAATGTTGCGGGAGATCGATTAGATTGAACAAAATATTATTTGTAAATTTTCATATATCTTTTTCTTTTTGTACTCAATCTGTTCAAGTTCGAACGAATTGACTTAATCTATATTGATTTGTATAATTGAGACTTATCTTAAGGCTAAGTTGATTTGTGCTAAATATGTATTACAATTGCTCCATTTAATTTTTGTCAAAATATTTTAGTTTTGTTATTTTCATTTGATAATGTTATATATAGTTATAATAATTCAAAAAATTAATATGTAATTAAATGAATTACAAGAAAATAAAGATACTATAATTTGGTATGAGTTGAGTGTTGATTTATGACCCATTATTTAGCCCATGATTCAATCCATATAAACTTAATAAGCAGGCTAATAACATATTGTTTATATATACGTTACTTCAATTTATTTCAATCTATCTATTTGATATCATAAACCTTCTCATTTAATTTTTATATACATAAATCCTAAAAGCAATATTCAAAATTATATTCAGATTAATGAGACATAATTTTTACATTAAATCCAAATATTTATTGGTAATTTAATTTTCAAAGTAAGGTATATATAGATCTGTTTCACTTGATACGCTTTATAATTAGTTATTCAAACACTTACAATTTATATTAATATAGAAGAAAAATAAAACTAAATCACAACTAAAGTGAAACCAAACAATTTTCTAATTAATAAACATTGTAATTAAACAACGTGCAACATATGTGTGTGCTGTCAAATCAAAATCAAAATAAATAAATAAAACTTTGCTGTTTGCATGTATACTGTCACGTTCATATGTTTTGTACGATTATGCAACCCTTAAAAAGTTTTATTAAAATAGTAAATTATTTTTTCGTTGGAGATAAATAAATCCGTATTTTCTTTTTTAGTTGCTACTCTTGAAAAAGAAAAAAATCAAAGAAAAATCATTAAACTCAAAGTCAATCCCTTAATGCCATTTATTTTTTATTTTATTTTCATGTTTCACTTAATTTCCTTTCTATATTTTGGATTATTGCCTTCTGTTTCTTCATCTTTCTACGTACAAGTTATATTAAATCTACATATAACATGCATTATAAAAATATCCCTCGATTTCAATTTATTTTTCCTATTTCAATCTCGTAAATTTAAACTAAAAACATATACTCTCTTTGTTTCTAATTACTTGTTCACTTTTATTTTCTTAATTGTCTCTAATTACTTGTCCATTTTGACAAATTAAGAAATGACAATTTTTTTTACCTATTATACTCTCAATTAATTAGTTTGAAATATGTAAAGCTTCTTGATACTCTTATATTTTTAATTCATTCACTTCATACGGGAAATGGTAAAATCAATATATCAATCATTGTTTTTTTAATAAATGTATCGATTCAAAAGTGAACACGTAATTAGGGACAAATGAAATATAAATATATCAAAAGATTCATTGAATCTTGTGATCTAAAATTCAGGTAATTAAATATAATTAGACATAAAGAGTTTTTATATATATATATATAAAATTTTATTTTTTTAAAAAAATGATAAGTATTTTTTTCTGGGTTATTGTTGTTAAACTACCCTTATACTTATAGGGTTGGTAGACGTTGTATATATAAACAAAAGTAGAGGGGGGCTTGGCTAACCTCCATGAAGTACAAATAGTAGGCTGTTAACTATTCAACCAACAAAAAGATCAGTAGGATCTTATTATATCTCACGTATTCGACAAAATAATCGATATATATATATATATAATTTACTTAATGAAATAATTGAGATATGCATAAAATTTGCTTACTGAGATAATTGAAATATACATAATTTGTTTCATGTATGTTTGTTATAAGAAAATGCATAATTACATCTATCATTGGTACGATGACATTTTTACTAACATACTTATTTATATTTTGAAATATTACTTTGGATTTTTTTAAAAATAATTATTTCTCCATTTGATTGATCTATTCTTTCTTGTTAAGATGTCCTACATCGATAGATGAATGACAATTTAGTTTCTTTATATGGACTTGGACAAATCTTCCCTCACGAGCTAGCTTCTCGAATTGAGTTAAGTCCAGGTGTCATATCTTAACATGGTATCAGATCCAGACCCATCTCAATTTGTTGTACACCGATGATGGGCCTCCATTTAGAAGTGTTCAAGCTCCAATTGAGGTCTGGGCGTTCGGGTGAGTGTTAAGATGTCCCTACATCGATAGAGGGATGGAAAATTTGATCTCCTTATATGAATTTGGACAAACCTCCACTCATGAGCTAGCTTTTGGGTTGAGTTAGACCCAAATATCATATCTTAACATTTCTTTCCTCGTACCATTTGATTCTATAATTGTAATTTTTATTTTTATTTTTTAAATAAAAAAGAAAAAATACAACACAAAATTTTGATACCTTTGACCATACATTAATTTAATTATATATATACACTTCAACTTGTCAAGTTGCTCCCATGAAATGAACCTCACAACAAAATGACATCAGCTTGATCCGAAATTGTGGATAGTACTGTGGCAATTATAAGGCCACCACCATCACTCTCTTTCTTGAAGTTAATTGGGAGGTGTATGGACTTCACGAACCCGTTTGACCACAAGAAATATTCATTTTTATTAATTGATTTATTCAAAAATTAATATATTTGGTTGTGCTATAAGTTCAATTTGAAGTTATATTTCAAATTTGATAAGTATATCAAATTTGAAGTCATATTTCAAAAATGAGGGACTCTCGATTTTCTTTTAACGTACAACTTGACTCATATCTAAAATTTGCATTAAAAAGAAAAAGCATGCTCAACATGAAAAACTTGTTCGTGTCGAGTGAAAGTATTATGATAAAGAATAACTAGTTACTATTATTGTTGACTAATAGATCTTCATAAAATTATGTGCGTTTTAGAAGTCATAAAAAATATGAAGATATGTTTTTTTCTCAATGCAAAATATTAGAATATTTTGATATTTTATTTATTATGATTTGTTCATTTAATAAAATAGTATGAGAATTTATTTTTTTAAAAAAAATATTTTTCATAACTTAATTATGGGATTTCATATTTATGAAGAAAAAAAACAAATTAAATAATTCAAATTTCTAAGATATTTCAATTTATTTTTTTTATAAAAAATTAACTAAATTTCATATCACGATATCATATCAAGTCGAGCCTAAATCCTTGACCCAACTAAAACATTCCATAAGCATTAATATATCGCCCCCCTCGTCCGCTTCACATTCAAGCAGAGTGGTCACTTAACCAGATGCACTCCCACCCACACATTCCTTCAATCGTACTACCTCCCCCACAACCCCCCCCAGAGACATACCCCACCCCAACCCCCAAAATTAAAGAATTTAAAATTATATAATATGATTATCTAAAAAAAATTAATATTATCAAATATAATTTTAATTTGTTAATAAGTGATAGCTGATTACTTATATATAATTTTAATCAAGTTAAAATTAGTGCAATTATCATAAGCGTTTATCTGTAATTGCCTTCTAAATTTAATATGTTTATTTAATTTGCACACTTTTAGCGTAAAAACTACTCTCTTTTTTATAGCATATTAGTGTACCTTTTGTTGGAGAATAAAATCATATACACCTTAGGTTAAATTTGAAATTTATGATTCTTAACCTCAAGTTAATATATATATATATATA
>NC_028642.1:56408655-56410341 GCF_001406875.1 Solanum pennellii
TATATATATATATATATAAAAGTTTTTAATTAGATGTTTATAAATATTTTCCATACACATACAACATTTAGTTAAAAGATATTCAATTCGATTAAACGCGTAGGTTACACGGATCCACCACTACTTAATTAGAGCATCAACTAGTTAAACATTTATTTGCACCAAAGTATATTTATACTTCTCCTATTTTATATTAATTAAATTTTTGAGGCATTTTTTATTTTTAAATAACTTAAGTCTTCAGTTTTCAAGACTATTTCTAGAGTATTTTTCTTATTTTACCCTTTATTAGTTAGTATTGAAATTAATAATTAATTAATATTTAATTATTTTAATCATAAATTTACTAATAATTAATAAGGATAAAAATATAAAATTATGTTGAATTCATATTTTAATCT
Source organism: Solanum pennellii (assembly GCF_001406875.1). Taxonomy (NCBI): domain Eukaryota; kingdom Viridiplantae; phylum Streptophyta; class Magnoliopsida; order Solanales; family Solanaceae; genus Solanum; species Solanum pennellii. Next base: position 56,409,057 of record NC_028642.1, read on the forward strand.
ACTTTCTTAAAAGGCGTGAAAAACCACAAAAATTAAATCAATATGGAATGACAGAAGGAATAAGCAAGCCAATTAATAAATATCACTTAAACCATTATTAGGTACTCCCTTCGTCCGTTGCTTTAGTTAAAAATATTATATCAAAATAGTTATTACTTTAAAATTTTAAAACTAATAGCCTAATAACCATTATTTTTAGCTATATTTTTAAAATTAAAGATTTTTTTTTCTTAATGTAACTCAATTCTCTCTCTCTCTATATATTATATTATCTCTTAGGAGTAACTTAGTAAATTGTATTTTGTTCCTCTCCGTCCACTTTTATTTATTGCTAAAAATAGATATCACTTTTACTTGTTCACTTTTTAAAAAAATTCAAGAGATAATTTATCACTTATCTAGTTCCTGATTTTCCTTATTCTTTACTATATTCATTTTCTAAAACATTGAATTTATTATATTTAAAGAGTAACATAATAAAATGTCATTTTATTTATTGCTCTTAAAAGTGTGTGTCAAACCAATACAAGACGAGTAAAAAATGAATCAAGGGAATATATTCATAAAGTTTTCTGGAAATTTACAAGACGGGTCTAGTTTCAACTAGAGTTTTTGAAAGCTACTCAACCATTAACATCAGCTCACATATATAAAACGTGTAACATATTCCCTTGTATTACGCATCTCGAAAATTTCATGAAATTATGAAATATTCACAAAGAGATTAAGATGTCATCAGACTTTTTTGACAAATTCAAATAATTCAGATCCACAAAATCTCCTTACACATATCGAGTTCAAATAAATTCTAAGGAGCTCTACATCATCCTAGTCGAGAAAGTTGTTCCAGCCCTGAAATTTTGGAGATAACAAAAAGATAAACATATTTGTACTTGTAATCTTGATAAGTGAAATTATTGTTTTTTTCTTTATTTTGTGATTATAGGTGTACTTTATTATGTTTTTAAGGAAAAATATAACAAACAAAAATTATTTATCATTTTTCTTTTATAAAAATGAAATGAACTAAAACGACAATTAAAATGAGACGGAGAAAGCTATAATACTTGTGTATGAAAAGACACACAAAATGTACATGTTGTATCTATGTACTATTTGGATATAACAACTTTGTGGTAGTAACTAATTTTGTATACTCTATTAATTACACTAGGTATTGATATGCATGACAACAATACCACTATAATATAAGATGAAGATGATCCACTACTTCCTTCACTCACTTCTCATCCTTCACCCCCCCACCCCCCCTACCCCACCCCCA
>NC_028642.1:56410989-56419607 GCF_001406875.1 Solanum pennellii
ACCCACCCCGACCAGACCAAACCATTCCAATCCCATCAATCTCTTCACCTCTAATATGTGTTTATTTTGTACTCTTTCATTCATTCTTCTCTCAAAAACTTATACCTTATTTATCATCTCCCCCTTTACTAGCCTTTTCTTCCCCTTTTTTCCCCCATCTTTTGTAAGCTAGGTCTTTTCAACTCTCTTCCTAGATACATAACATGATGAACATTACACATATTTCTTGATTTTGACTCATCCTTGATCCGTCTCTTAATTCTTCGATCCGTATTTTTTGACCTAAAAAGAAAAAGAACTTATAAGAAATGTCACTTGACATGACATATTCCTCTTCCTCGGAACGTGTTTGCTATGTTCATTGCAACTTCTGCAGCACAATTCTTGCGGTACACTTCTTTAATTTAATTTTACTTTGATTTTAAACCCTTTTTAATAGTTTTAATATGCATGTTGACATATAATTTTAGATCGAATCATTAGAAGAACAATTTCATTTTCTAAATTATAATATGATAATGAGAACAATTAATTTTTTTTTGAAAGAACAATCTTTTGAAATTCAACAAAATCTTGTTAAAATGAACTCTTCCTTTTTTAGTATAAGCGACAAGGGTTAGAAATATGCCGAGATGATTTGTTCGATCGATCACTCAACTAATAATTATTATTTCAGAAAGTCATTTTTTTAATTAAAAAAATTAAAATCTTTCCTAAGATGATAACTATTAATTAAGCGAGAAATTTAACTAAAAAAGATATGATGTTTGGAGAAATTTTGCTTCAAAGTGTCATATTTTATGCTAATTTTCAAATAATTGAAAACAATCTTTCATTATTTTCTCTTTTATTCTTCTTTATCTTGCTTGTTTTTTTGAAGGTTAATAGAAAGAAATAAAAATTGAGTTGAGATCCAATTAATTTGTTCCCAAACCCTATCTAACAAGTAGCTAATAAATAGTACTAGTTTGACTAGAAACAAGCTAAATATTTAATTTCAGATACTCTATATGACTAGAGAGAGACTAGGGTTTCTTGTGAATAAGTTTTTTTTTTTTAAATGATTGAATTAATTAATTAATTAATTAATTAATAGTCACCATTTAACAAGTTCGTTAATTATATTCCTCATAATTTGGTTATCATTTTGTTTTTAATTCTCTTATCAATTAATTGGTCGATCCTCTTTTTCCTCATCAGGTTCGTACTATACTGCACACACTGATCATAAATAATTGTACTAATTCTTGAAACAATCAAATTCTTTTTCATAAAAATAAAAATTGGGAGTATGTATTTGTCCACTGGATAATAAATATAATCCTATTACAATAACATATATTTTTCTTTAATTTATTTTCCTCCTCATTTTGACCATTCTTTGATATTATTACTAACTTTTTTTTTTATAAATTATTATATTTTTCTTCCATTTATGAAAATGTAGTTACGTTGCTTGATTTGAAGAGACAAAATGAAATGATGATGCTAGAGTTTTACATCAGAAAAAATATTTACTTTGGATATCACATATTTAATTTATTTTTTTTGTACTAATATAAATTATCTTAAATATATTGTGTATTTCATGATTTTTGTTGTGGTCATGTCATTTTCCTAGTTTACTCACTTTTCTGGTGACTGAGTAAATGGTCAGAAAAAGTCGATGAGAGAGCACCGAAAGAAAAGGAAAAGAAAAGAGATGAGTCCAAGAGCATACTTTAAAGGAAACTCCTTATAGTAATTTCGGGTTTGTTTTCTTACGTGGTCACTCAACTAATATTATGTATTTCGAGAAATCCCTTTTTTCTTAATTTCAAGTTTATTCAATAAAAAATAATTGACTGATCGTATGAAAAATCAACTTTTAAAATGTGTGAAAAATAAGTTTTGGGATGTTTTCTTTTTGGTTTTTCACCTGGTATCCCATACATACTTGAGCTCGGTTAAATTCGAAAGATCTCACATTAGAGGTAAAACATTTCCTAACAAAGGTGATTCCATATCTAGAGAGGCTCGAACTTGACACCTCTTGATTAGAGACGAGAAAATACTTACCACTCTATCAGAATTCACAACCCTTGTTGGTAGCATAAGAAGTTTCACTAAGAATGTTTTTTTAAAAACACATAAATTGGAGTTGAGGGCTAACTCACTTTGGGGGTGGGGTGGGGGGAGTTCTGAGCACTGAATGCTTAAAATTTTATTTTAGATTGCAAGTTTGAATCTTATTATATGTGATATATATTCTTGATGCTGTTAGGTTGAGATTGTCATCTTCCCATTTAATATTGTCATACCATCATCGATTTGCTCTGTTATACTGAATGGACGAGGTATTTATAGATTCAACTATTACTATAAAAGCTATTGCTAACTATTAAGTCCAACTACATAGAATGTATGTTTCAATTTTCCAAAATTATTTATACGAGCAAAGTTTTATCCTGTGCGCACTGAAATAATAGTGACCGCGAATTTCCCTTATATTAAAAAAAGAAAATCATGCAACTGCATAGTAAAATCTCGTTAGATACAAATTGTTAAGTACTCTTTAAGGATTATGCATTTTTTTTAATTTTCTGGACAATAGTGAGCACTTGTATGATGTAATGTTTGTCAATAAAATAGTAAATTAAACTCAATTTTGTTTCTATTTTTGTTGTTGTATGTCAGGTTAGCGTTCCATGCAACAGTATGATGACAATAGTGACAGTAAGGTGTGGACACTGCGCAAATTTGCTTTCTGTTAATATTGCACCTTCCCTTCAGTCTCTCCCCATTCAAGATTTACAGGTATATACCACGTATACCCTCTCCGTTTTAATTTATTTGTTTAGTTTTGACGATTTGGTATGGAGCTTTAAGAAATTAAAAAAAAAACGTTTCGTTCTCGTGGTCATAGATTAGAAATGTTTCAAATGTACCAAGATGCCGTTTAGTCTTACAGTCTTAAACATGTGAAAGGAAAGAGATCTTTTATAAATTTGACTAAAAAGAAAAATATGACAACAATTTGAAAGGGAGGAAAATTTAGTTTACTTAGTTAAGTGTTACAAGAATATGTGGAAATACTTAGTTTAATTTTAAGTTCTTTATTTCTAATACTTAAAGAGAGTCTATATCGTTGAGACATAATATAAAATTTTAGATGAAATAATCACATAACATAACAGAGACTTTCATATATACTAATTGGTATATGCAAAAAATTGAATTAGCAGAGACAAAATGAGTCAAGTATTGAAGATGGAATGAGTAGAGGTTATGGATCATCATCCTCTTCTACAAATTCATTTCACAGATTTTCTCCCATTCCTACTGATCATGATCAACCTAGATCCCCTCCTATTCGCCGTAAGCGCTCTCTCCCTCTCTCTAATTACTTGTTCCCTATAACATAACAATATTGCATTCGCGTTCTTTTTTAAAAAGAGAGATTTCATAATGAACATAAATACCTATGTCACGTGCGTGTCTGATTCTTTTTGATTTATTATCTAACTACTAGAATGGTAATTTTGAATCTCTTCAACCAAAGAAGAGCAATTGTGTACCATCTCATTATTATGTGGGGCCAATTGTGTACAAATCCATCAGTTGATTGTGACATTACACTTGTACCCAACTCATATGTAATACCAGTATCTTGAAACATAGGTTAAGTACTTTTGAATTCCTTGCTGCACCCTTTTTCTCTTAGGTCCTTTCTTGGAATAAAAAGGTATAGGCATGACTATACTCTCTGGATTAGTCTGTTGGGTGGTTTTAGATATTAACGGAGCAAGAAATTCATAAAAAATGTTTTTTTTTAAATAAAATAAAATTCTAGTGTGTCACACCTAGATTTTGAAATTACAACCAAAAAGTATAATAACTATTGGACCACCTTTGTCATTTTACTAGTATATTCGCTTTTATTAATGGAATAATCTTATTTGACATAATATAATTTTCTGCGAAGAAGATTCAATTCTCCTTGCCTCTCTTTTGGAAGGCAACTAATAAATTGCTACTTATATCAAGTTGCAATAATCTCTTCTTAAAGCTAGCTAAGTAATCAGTTTCCCTTTTAGATTAGCTCTTAATTAATTTTAGGTGCTAGATGATTAGACCAAAAAAAAGATCTTAGGGTACACATTGAGAAAACTATACAATGTGAATAGATTTTTTAATTTTATTTTATGCATATGTATTAGATACTGAATCTCATTTAATACACCAAATCCCCCCCCCCCCAAGTGAGATGGAGGTCCAAAAAAGTGTTTTAGGTTATGTGTTCGATTTCTTCTGAAATGTTTATAGGTTTCTAAACCAAGAAAATATGTAATCCAACACATGATAAATACATTTTGATGCTTAAATTAGGTTTTTGAATTAATTTGAGTTAAAAATAGATAAATCCTAATCATTCACCATCGTAATCTATGTTAGAAAGAAGAATATAAGCACTTGTGTTAGTTGAAAACATCTCTAAACTCTTAATCACTAGTACTGACAAAAATTAAAATCACCACCAACCCAAAATATTGATCGAGACAGTGAGTTAAATGGTCCAAAACATAATAAATTCTTTTTTTAAAGAAAAAAAACTACAAACCAATTAGGGAAAAATGTATACTTTGTCACATGACAAATATACATCATCAATTGTAATCTTGTTTCATCTAAATTAACCCATACCTTATAGTGCACAAAATATCATGATTTTTAGACAGTAAAATTATGTCAGTGGAAATAACAAATTAATTTTATCATAATTTATCTTATAAAACGTCATTTAATACTTTAGAAATGAATTCGAAATTTATTTATATTCAGCCACTAGCTAGTGGCTCATTTTATAATCGATATTTTTACGTGCTCCTCCTTGCCTCCTTACTTGAGAACGGTTTCGTCCTTCGAAATGTTACCTAAGAATCCATTGCACTACTAAAATTATATGTTCAAATGTTTGTTGAAAACTTTGCAGCACCAGAGAAAAGACAACGTGTTCCTTCTGCCTACAATAGATTTATCAAGTAAGTAAAAATAATATAATCATAAGTAGCATATAAATTAAGTAAGAACTATGTGAATTACATATTTATATATATATATCTATGATGTTGTGAATTAATTTAATATTTAGGGAGGAGATCCAAAGGATAAAGGCAAGCAATCCTGATATTAGCCACAGAGAAGCATTTAGCACTGCTGCCAAAAATGTAAGCTATATATTACATACATTTAAAAAAAAAAAAAAAAGATAGAGATTTTCATGCTACATGAGAATTGAAAATAATTATTTCAGCCCAAAATAACTTTTGCTATGTAGGCTGAGCCATACATGAAGAAATTAGAAAGATATGAAAAATGAAATTAAACTATATATATCAAAACTGTGTATTAATATTCAGTAGTAAGTAAATACAAGAAGGACAGGACGTAGGATGTGTTCGATATAAAAAAAAATATTTTTTAAAAAAATATTTGAGATTTTTACTTATTTTATTGGGGTTCTATATATATGCAATATATACTGACATAAATCAAAATTATCTATATATAATTCAGATAAATATTATGAAAGGTGATAATAGGGGTCGATTGTGTGACACTCGAAAGATGACATCGTCGATATAAAATACTATTAGAGAAGTCATTTTTCTGAGTTTTAGGCTGGCTAGTAATTTTATTGGGTAGGGGCAAATAAACAGAAGAGGCACTAAATAGAATAGTGTAACTAAAGAACTTTATATTTATGTGAAAAATTTAATTACCTTTTTGATATTTTTTACTGTGTGTTTTTGCAGTGGGCACATTTCCCTCATATCCATTTTGGACTCAAGCTGGATGGCAACAAACAAACCACTAAATTGGATCATGCTGTTGCAGGAGAGGGTCCTCAGAAAACAATTGGTCTCTATTAATTATAAATAAAATAATAAATAATATGATCTAGCTATATTATGATCACAAATATATAAATATAATATTATATAGGTGAGATGTATTATATATATTATATTAATCTCTCCAAACTAATAATAAACTGTTTTTAGCTCTTTCAGCATTATCCCTTTAGGGCCTTGGATTCCTTGTTTTTTTATTCGTATTATAAGTTGTAACTATTAACTATGATTACTCCAATAATATACGTTGTTTATTATTATTACTATTATTTGTGTCCGTTTGTGTTAGCGCACTCCGAGGGTGTGTTTGGTATGAAGGAAATCATATCTGAATGATGAAATATATAACTTTTTATTGAAGTGTTTTTTTTGGGTTAATTCATGCACATCGATGGTTCTAATATAACCTTACAACTTCATATATATTGTATTAAAATTCAAAATTATATTCTAATTATAAACTATATAAAATTATAATGAAAAAGGTTTTTGATCAACCCCTTGCACCCATTTGTCTCCGCCCCTAATCTAAATTAGGAATGTAAATTAAACTAGGTTATGATGTGATACATGTTTAATTTTCAATTACACAATATTAATATTTATCATAGAGATTTACTAATAATTATCTTATTCTGATTGTTTATTCTTGACATGGTCAGTATATCAAGCTTAGTTTTAAATTTTTTAGGGGACTTTTCAGTCATATGGTATTTCAAACGCCAAAGGTTTGAGTAATTCAACGATGAATATTGGCCAACTAGGTGTTCGTAATTTGGTTTTAAATGGATTATAATTGAGAATTAAATAAATTGATATTTGTTTAATTTTGATTTGATTTGATTAGACTTAGCATTTAAGTTTTAAAATATTGATAAGATTTGCTTTAGTTTGGTTTTATTAAAAACAAACTGATTATTTTTTAACCAAGTAGATACGTTATATTCACAAATTTCATATATATATATATATATATATATAATTTTTAATTGAATAAATTATAAAGCTTGCATACTTTTTGATAAAAAATTCATTTATCTCTAATAGGCTAATGAGCTTTACACCTTAAATTCATTATTTATGAAAAGAAACAACTATCAGATTTATATTCATTTTAATCCACGTGATTAAAGCTTACCTATATTAAGAAAAAATTATATCCACCACAGTAAAAAGTTAATGAAAGATTACAAGTTGGAAACCGGTGAAAATTTTCCTCTAATTATAATTTAAAAAAAAGCAAAAAAATAATAATATAATTATATTTCCTTATACCGAACCAAACCAACAACCACCAAACTTGATAGATACAAATCAAATTTGATTTGATTTTAATAACTAAAAAATTAAATAACTAAATGATTTGATTTTGATTTTACTCGGCTAAATTCAAACCACGAACACCCCTAATTGGCCTACTATGAAATTTCATCTTTATTTTTTTTAATTTTAAAGCTTAAATTCGAGATTTCTTATTAAGAATAAATAAATTTTAATCACCTTATCGCAACTAACTGTAGACCCATGAATATAGACTCACTCACACACATGAAAAGAGAAAGGTACTAATAAATATTCCTATCATCCTAAGAAGTCTCCGGTTCGACTTTTTTTGAATACGGAGTCGCCTTTGTTAGGTATTATGTAAAACTTTTTAATACGAATTCAAATTTAATCACGAAAAAAAGAAAGAGAGAGAGAGAGAGGGTGTTGATAGTAACAGTTCATGTTATTCATGAGTCAGAGTCAAATCAGATTGGAAATTTGATAAGAGAAATGAAGGGATGGGACCAAATAAACACCGAATTTGATGGCTCTGCTAAACTAATATAGCGTTGCACCAGCTTTAAACCAATTTGGTTTTGTCTCAGCAAAACTCATGCACGCCATTACTTACCATTTAAGGTATTAATAAATACCATTTTCAAAATTCAGTTATACTAACTAATTTTGGATATAAGTCTCCAAAACTATTCTGTTTAAAAAAGAATTGTCTAGTTTGACTTGAAATGTAGTTTTAGAAAAGAAAAAAGAATTTTTAATTTTGTGGTTCTAAATTAAAGTTATGTCAAATGTACCTAAATGTTTTTTTTACTCTTGTGGCAGGAAAGTTGAAGTTAGTGTTACCAAAAAAAAAGAAAGGAATTATTCTTTTTAAACAGATTCAAAAATAAACTAGGTCATTCTTTTTTAAACGGAGAAAATACAATATTTCATTACGTCTTTATTTCTCTTAATTCATTAATGGAGTTTAACGTAATATACGCTATTGTTATTACATATGATATCATTATTTTACTGTTGCCATTGTTTCTTTTCGTAGATATAACATTGTTTTTTTTCTTATTAATTAACAGTTATGGTTACTTTATTGTCTTCTTCTTTCATCTTAATTGGATTTGACGCTCTTAAGTCAAGGATCTTTCAAAAATAACATTTCTATTTTCTCGAGATAATTATAAAATATGTGTACAATACTCTACCCTTCCTTGAAATTGCATTAAAATTGTTGTTGTTATTGATATACACCGTCAGTATAAATGTTAACTTATCTTAATAGTTTTTAACTTTTGGTCCATTTTGATATGAATTGCTTCTATACAACACATCATATAATGTCTAATTTGGTAATTTTTTTAAGCTAACTGTAATCATGAGAACAAGATATTAAAAAAAAAATTAAAAGGAAATAATGACATATGAAATACAACCAAAGGGTGCGTG
>NC_028642.1:56419850-56533306 GCF_001406875.1 Solanum pennellii
GGGGGGGGGGGGTATTTAAATCTCCTATTTCCAAAAAAAGATTTCTGAGCCAAAGAATAGAGTAAATCAAATAAAATGTTTTTAACGCAAAAGACATACCCAAGTAACGGCTGCAGAAATATATAAATTACAACCCTAGCTTTATTATTATTATTATTAAATAATATTATTATTATTATATTGTATAACCTAGCTAGCTACCAAGATTTATTTGCTTTAAGCATTCAAGAAATGAAATGACCACGTACTATAAAGTGTCAATGACTTTTGACAAGAGTGGACACAATCATGGAACCCTCAACTCACCTTTAATTATTTCTTTTTGGCCTTTCTTTATCAAAAAATAATTTGAATATCTTTTAAGTTGCAATTTTATTGTGTCAATTACTATTTTTCTGTTTCCATTTATTTGTACTATCCTTTTACGACTATTTATAAATTTAATAGTACAATATTTTCAATATAAAAGACATATAATTAAAAATACATTGAGCTAGTGAATCAAATCTATCAAAAAGATATTTGTTGTGACTTGTGAAAGTAAAAGAGCAAATTTCAGTAGGAAGTCTTTTCTCTTTTAACATCATATTTCTTTTTAGAAAAAACACTTATTTATATCATCCATTAAAAATTTATTTATTTACGTTAGACTCTTCCTTTTAATTTTTTTTTTTTATAAAAAAAAGGGTATGGGCTTTAAGCTGCAGAATCTGTAACGTCAAATCATGTTAGTTGGTATTTTGGAATTTAATGAAAGTGGTGGGGGCTATAGTAAGTCTGATCAGTGCGTAAAAAGATAGGTAGGTTTCTGAGGTATACTTGCTTTGATATTCATTTATAAATCAGTCAGCACTAGTCTATCCTGTCAAAGACACTATCCCAAAATTAAAGGAGTAGGAATGAATAATAATTTCGAAATAGAATATATTTTAACATGATACTTGGGGTACAATTGTCAATTGTTTACTATATATATACTACCCCTAAAAGATTAACTTTTGAAAATAAAAATGAAGTTGCATTGATTATAATTTTTGAAAAAAATATATATATAAATACACAGTATACCAACCATATGACAATTGTACATTTAGGTATCGCTATGAAAATTTCGAATACCAGATGGTTAAACTCGAAAAAACAGATCTTCAAGCTCTTTGTTTGTTTTTGAAGTAGCTACTCATCTATCACCTTATACCCTGAAAAAAAAAGAGGTGTGGGTGGGGTGGGACCCACATGCATGTTACCCTATATAAAGAAGGGTGGTCCAGTCCAAAATATTCAAAGGACAGTCAAGAAAACTAAGGATATAGTACTTTTTGGGGTTTCCTATTATGATATAGACCAACCAGATATTGAAAATAAATTTAGGTTTAATGAGAGATTCAACAAGATCCACCAATCTAGCTGATGTTCAGTCTCTTTCACATTGGTATACAATAATATAGACATAAATATAATGTACTCCCTCCCTCGTAAGAGCTCAAACCCGATATCTCTCGTGACTAGAATGATCATATTCATCTCATAACAAGCTCGAGACTCAACCTCAGTCTCCTGAGAAACTCTATTGTGAATGTGCCTATATCAAAGGTGAAAATGGAAGCTAGAACCAAAGTATAATTAATGCACATTGGAAATTATCACCAAAATTGCAAAATGTAATTCCCTATCTTCTAATGACATATTCAATTAACTTCATGTCATAAAAGACCTTACCTTTGTTTGCTTCCTCCCCTGTGCATAAACAATCTGTTCCAAACTATTTTCTGATCTGTTGCGATAATTAAGGAAAAGTATCTTCTATTTAAAACGGCTATGGAAACATAAACTTAAATTTCTTTCCCTCTTTGCTACACTGCTACATAACCATTGTTACCACTTCACTAGATTCTTTTTTGACCCAAAACTACAACTAAACTGGATGCCAATGGTGCCAAAGGTCAAAGAATGTTGAAACCAAACCCATTCCTGTAAGGCTTTGCGAAAAGATAAATCAAGCCTTGATGTTTAGTAACTATAATCTAACGTTAGGTTTCTTCAACTCGTCTATAAAACAGAACATAAGCTGCTGAGGTTTTGATCTTGTCCTTGTTGATGGGAGACACATGGCTGTCATCGAAGTCGTACCACCGATCAGCACCTTGCTACATTATTAAGAAAAAAACACAGGTTACAATATTTGAATTAAATTGGGAAAACTGGAAAGGCTCTTTCTGGCATATTCTTCATGATGCAGATGATAACAACAGAACGAAGATGCATGACTAAACTTTAAAGTTCAATATACAATGGAGACACATGCAATTACATAAACTATACACGCCTACGAAACATGATATTTCTAAATTTCCCCTTGGAGAGAGGTACAGTGACCCTGACTCTGACTCTGACCCCCACCCCCCACCCCTCTCCCCAAGTTCTAGTCTTTTTTTTTTGGATAAGCTGAAGATTATTTTAATCATAAGATATTGCGAGTTAAAGTTTTGTCAAGAAATCGTACAAAGATAATGCTGCAGAAAATACAAACGAAAGGACTTGTTTTACATTGCATATTCAGGGAGTCTAACAAGTGCATTATATCATGCAAATCCAAAACTAACTTCCCTTTCATCCAGAAGTACAAATTTTGCATACATCTATACCGATCATTAGTATTCCAATTTTATCAGGTTTAAAAATTTCTATTTTACATTAGAACAGAATCACAAGAAAGCAAAAGAAGCAAGGTATTCAAAATTGCAGCACCACTTACATGAACAAATGCAGTATAGTGACCCCCTCCCATGCTTCCATAATGGTTGCTAATTGCATAAAGCATATACCGATAGGAAGATTTTCCATCCTTGTAGGCCATATATGAGGATAAATCGAGATCATGAGTGGGGAAGTCAACGTATGTCTCCAACTTGTTCTTTATAAACCGGCTGTATGAGAACCTCTTCAGGTGGATGACCAGAATTTCCGGCAGTCTCCAAAGATCCAACTTCTTAGTGGCTTGGCGATGCTCCTTACATCCAGGGCAAAACCTAATGTTGGATACGAAACAAAAACGTTAGGCAGATCATATTCATACTTCCAAAATGAATGACACAAAAAAATGATTAGATGATAAAATAGAATATTAGAATTTTTGCATGAAAGAAGTCTTTTCACCCGATCAATATGACTGTCATTGCCAGAAGTGGCCCTGATAAATAACTCAATGTCATTATCTAAAAACTGTATATAGTTGATTTGAATAGACAAGAAACAAAAGAGGTGCTACACTTCATGCAATGTGCAGAAAGTCAATAGAGGTGTTACGTGACAGCATCAGCCAATGTCGTCATTTCTTTAACATAACTGAACTAGTGGTTTGGAGGATACTGCTCATGCCATGCTACAAAGTCAAGGTCCAATTTGGTTGAGGCTAATAAGAACAGTTTAAGCCCCATAAGCAATCAAGGTGTGGTGAAGAATATTGACCTAATTGAGATAAAATTTTGTATCATAGGGAGAATACAGTTATGTAATTACGAATGTTGAGGATTTATGATTGTTAGCACAAACCAAAAAAGAAGAATAAAGAGAACCATTTCAAGAAATCTCTGAACATTCATGTGTTATAATTTATAAATATAAAACTTGTGGACAGATGGCGTACAATCACAGAAGTGAAGGAGCTGCATACTTACCACATATCTTCTGGCCCTAGAGGTTCTTCCTTCAGAAATGCCTCAAGACATTTATACAGTGAGACAGAATCTTGAGGTCTCTTGCCAAAAAACCCAGATTTGAAAACTTCGGGCAGTGAGCTGAAAAGACTTGTATTGTATTTTTCAACCATTTTAGGTGACCAATTTACAAGTACATTTAACCGTCCAGGGATATCTGTGGACTTTAATGGCTCATTCATTACAATCTCAGCGCCTTTAGTAATTGCCTTATCATCTGATAGATAAAAATGAAATTCCATATCTAAATGTTCGGCAGCATTTTCCTCAGCAATGCTCGCTGGAAACCCATTTACTCTTTTGTCATCAGGTTCCATTTCTGTACGTACTTCAGTAGAACTTCTATCAAAGTTATGCTCATCCGTCTGGGCTCTATTTTGGACTAAGAATGGTACAAGTAACTGTAGATAAAGACTACAGACATCAGATCCTTTAAGAACTATACCATGTGCGGCAAGTGGAATACCAAATGCCTTCCAATTTGAAGTCAGCTTCCCGTATATATAATGCCTGCACATGCAGTCTTTATTAGATTGCTAGAATGAGAAAAGGAAGCAAGAAAAATATTTTTTTCCTAAGTTAAACATCAGCCATCTTATTTAATGAGTAGTGGAATGCTACAAGATCTTTCCAGCTTAACAGATCAAAAATTAAAACAACAAAAAGAAGCAGCAGGAAATTCCACAGTATGAACAACTCTAATAGTTAAGATGCATGAAAAAAGCAATAGTTTCCTTTTTGCATCTTCATGATTTGTACACATAATCTAGAAGGATAACACAAATTATTTCAACTACATGTTACTCCAGGAACCATGTACAGCGATGATTTGTAAAGCATTCAGGTGAGGCAAGTTGAGACTCAGAATGTTCAATAGGACTAGATATACACCTCACTTTTTCTTTACACAAGATGCAAGTATATGGCAACTATCAAAAACATTCTCTCCGCCCCATAAAGGAAGGGGTAAGGTTTGTGTACACCCCACCCTCCCAAAAGGTCTGCGTACACCCCACACCTTCCCAAGACCCCACTTGTGGGACCACACTGTGTGTGTTACTGTACAAGTATATATGGCAACTAACAACCTACTCTTTCAACTATCTTGAGTTCAAGTTACCATGATTAATCAACCACTCTCCATAGTAAACTAATCGATTGAGAAATTTTTTGGAAAAGGCAATTCATAAATATCCTAATCTTAACACCCCGGGCCTTAGTTCAAGTGGAAAAGATTGAGAGACGTGTCGCTTATGTCACAAGTTTGAACCCTGTTCTATACGAACTAAGCTTGGTATTTAAGGGAGAATGGTAGGAAGAGGGGACCATTATCCCCGAGTTCAAGGGTTGTGGTTGGTCCTAAGGGTGGCCCTAGAAGGAGTTCTCCATCCACCAAAAAAAAAAGAAATATCTTAATTTCACTGAGCTGGCTAATAGTAAAAGGATATTTGAATAACAATATTGTAGTTCTTGGCCTTAGAAACACCAATATTGAGACTAACTGAAACAGTTGAAATTGTTTGTATGATATGATAGAAAATTTTGATATTGAATCAAAAGAGTAACAGCTATTTTACCTACACTCCTCAGTGATGCTTATAAGCACAAGTGTAGTGATCCCAATAAGATAGATCATACCAACACTTTCAATGCTTTCCGAAGTTATGATAAAGTTGTTTGTTAGACTGTTCAGTGGATCTTTTTTATTTCAATTTTTGACAAGTGGATAAAGTAGTCAAAATTTGAGCAAAGATGAATTCCTAGCAGACAAGAGGCGCAACCACCAGAAACAAAATAACCTTCATTATGATCTTTAGATAGTGGCATAGTGCTTTCTACTTCTATTTTTTTTTCTCACAGAAGACAGTCTAAAGTGAATGCTCCTTCCTAACAAAAGACTAGTTGTAATCTAATTTACTTACAACTGACATTTAGAAATACAACGAATCATACATCACTTGCTCTAAAATCAAGGTAAATTTGATATTTTGGTAAGTAATTCTTTAACCTCAAAATTTCCATATCTGCGCTTCTTCAAAGGATTGGTTGTGAGAATAATGTTGACACATAAATCTTTTTACTACATTATTAGTAACAACATATACCTTCTGCAGAGAAGATTTTTTCAATTCTTTTAAGCAATTGAAACCATAAAGTACACCCACAACCAAACCCTACCACAAGGTCAGAGTGCTTTTTTTTCCAACTCATGAAACATAGCTGTGCATGTAAGACACGTCGTAAAATGAATAGTAAATGTTTGATGAACTTCAAAGGAAAAAAGATAAATGCCCAAATTATGAGTAAAGTCAGGACATACTCATCGATCTGTTGATGTGTAAACATAACCAAGGGGGCTTCTTCAGTACCCTTGTGCAACCGATAAGCAACAAGTCGGTCACCATCTCTTATTAAAGACAATGAATCGGATGGCTCCTCAAGATAACGTATAATGCGGTTGTTGTATATCTGTGACCAGTAAATGGTGTAAGAGCTAGAATAGAATTTTATTTTGGAAATACGGGGGGAAAAAGGGAACTACTTGACTATCAGACACACCGTATATAAGAGCTGGAAATAAGTTTTATTTAGAAAACAGGAACCAAGCAACAACTCGAAATACATAGAGACCATTTCTCATCTTACTGGAAATTGTGCACTAACCTCAGCCACCAAAAGGGTCTCATCAGACTCCAAAGAGCATGCAATGCTCAAAGCACGAATTAGATCTTCAAGCTTTCCATCCTTGGGAACAGTGATTGTAAATGTAGATATCTGAAGATCACTGCCACTTTCTATAACTGTGAGAGTCATCGACCTCATAGATGTAGATGGCAGAGGCAGTGACAAATACATGAATGGATCAAACATGATGGAGACCTTTTTGCAAACAGGACAGACCAATGTGGAGCGATATTGACCCTGCAACAATTGAATAAGCTCCGAGAAATAAGACTACATGAAAATTGTATAAATACACAGGAAAAAGATTCAGATTAAGTTGACGTCTAAATGCTCCTGAGGGTAACAGGCAAATCATGACCTGCTGGAAAACATTAAGTCAAGGCTAGCATGCGAGCACCTCGACTAATGTTACAAGGTACCTACTACCTGCCACCAACACAGGTACCAGGTAAAACTATCCAAGAACCACCTTGTGTTTTTGTCTCTGGCCGGATTTAAACATGATAACTCATGGTTTGCAAGTCGCAACTCACTTTATTGACCACTAGAGCACACCCTTGGATGCTAGAGTCAACTTTATTATACAAAATATAAAAATAAAACTAAATAATGAGAAGACGACAAGCTGTCCTCAATGTGTTGTAGTTGAAAATTATCTTAGAAGTGCAAAGCTTTATCTCACAGCTGATTGGTCTAAGATGTGTCTAGATATTATATGCCAACCTAGACCACGTAATGAATAAATAGACCAATACATTCCAAGCCCCTAATGCCTATAGACTGCATAAATGTCAGCACAATCACGAGGTTCAAATTTTCATGGGTTTCCGGGATAAGGTAAGTTCAAATTTTCATGGGTTTTTCGGATAAGGTAGGTTCAAATTTTCATAGGTTTCCTGGATAAGGTAGGTTAAAGTTTTCATATAATTAAACTTGTAAAAGAATACTCACAAAGACATTTAAAGGAAAATTCAGAGCCCATTTAGAGAAAAGGAAGCAACACATATAAAACTAATTTGTTTTGATAGAAACCAGAATCCAAAATTCATCTCTTTGTTCAGGAAAATTTTCCTTTTAAGAAGATCTGACCCAATTTTTCGCATCAACAAATAGTATAAGAATACATTAAAAGTACAATATGTTTGAATCTCAAGATAAATTGTGTCAATCTCTTTTGGAGAAGATAAAGAGTTTTTATTGATAAATAACGCAGAGAATCTAGACAAAATATTTAGGGCATTTGAAGTAAGCTTCAGGAATACTGGTTAAACTTTCCCAAACAGTTGGGATATCATTCAGTAAAGTTCCGGATATAGTAAAACATTATACCACTTCACTCTTCTTGCTTTTCGAGTTAATGTTGAAATGAAATCAACGATTTCCAACTTTTGGCAGTGAGCTACAAGATAATTTTGGATGCTAGTGAAATAAAATGTTTTCTACTTCTAGTGAGATATGAGAAAACATCGTGAGTTACTCACTTGGCACACGTCCACTATGATGGAATCATTACGAGCCAGATGATAGTGCCAGTATTCATCAGCGATTTCTTCATCTGGACGATCATCTCCATCCTTAGCTTCAACATAAGGCTTATCCTTGACGCGGTTCAAATCTTCGTGAAGTCCATCCAATAGAAAAGCTAAGACCTCCTGCGGGTATGCATAAGGAGAATCAGATGTCAAAAGATGCACACAAAATGAGAGGGCACGAAAAGTGAGCATGAATAAATGACTTGAACTTGGAAAGTTAACCCAACAGGAAGGACTGAAATTGGACCTGAGAATCATGCTGATTGAAGCCACTGAATTGAGGAGCAAAATGTGAGAGCTTAACTTTGAATGTTTTAGGTGCCACAGGACTAGCTCCAGGAGCCCATAATTTCTTCAGAAGGTCACCAAAACCAGAGGCAATTTCTCCCTGAAACAATTGAAAGAGACAAACTTAGGCAAAACAATGTGTAAAGAGACAGAATAGAACACAATACTTAGTTGGGAATATTGAGGTGGGAAGGAGGAGGAAAAGTAAAAGAGGTAAGTTTATTTTCCTGTATTTGGTAACAAAAAGTAGAGAGATATCCTTCAAGCCATAATTTCTTAAATCTACGAAATTGAATGGAATGGATATGTTTCTTTTTTTTTTTTTACTTTTTCCAGGATAACCAAACACAGTTGGAGGAAATAATGAATTCTTCACCTTGTAGTAATCGATTCAATTTCTCTTTTGACTTTTCCAACCAAACATAAAGTATAACAGGTTAAGGGATGTTAACATTGAATTATTCAGAGAGAATTGAAGAAAACATCTAAACAACCTGCAATGATCTTGAAATACTAATCATTGCTTACTTTCATTCCCAATGGGTTGTCATGATTTATTTCTCTCTTGTAGTCCCCGAGAAAGTAATCAACGAGCTTTGGCGTATGTGCAAGGCACTGGAGAGCACTGTTCATGAAACAGGTGTTCCCTAGGTTTTGCAATCCAGTCAAACCCAAGGTACCAGCTTCACATGAACCTCCAGAAAAAGATGAGGAACTGCTCCTAGTGAGATTAGAGGTTATACCACTGCCAGAACCATTCATCAGAAGAGAAGAACCATTAAGGTATGATACTGACATCTCATCCTTTTTTGCTTTATTTTTAACAGAATCTGATAACCCATAAACCTGCAACTCCAAGAGCAGCTGCAAAGCAAAAAATTAAGAGGAATCATTCCTTGCTTATTGACGGTATGAACCATCAAACACATAATTCTAGAGTCACTAAGAAGACTGTAAGATGACCAATAACCAACGAATTACTTGAATGATATTGGATAGCTTAGGTAATGGGTAATATACAAGGAAAACAAAGAAAATAAAACAGCAAAAACTTTCACATCCTTCTCATTTGTTTCACAGGTACACAATCAAAGGAAACACAAACCAAACAATGATTATGAAACAAACTGGTAACAACTTCCACAAATGGAAGAAACAACTACTAAATAGTCCATATTTTTGTAATCATATATCCAGCTAAAAATAGCATAAACTAATTCACTCATTAGTTTGACAAACCAAATGGGTGTATAAGCAGACTGTTCTAACAAACAGTCTCACTTTGTGTGTTTCTCTTGTCCCACGGTAAAATAGAAGAACTAAATCTTCTTAAAGGCTACATCATTCAAACTGCAAAAAAGAGCACATCTACTTCTATTGGCTGAATTACTCCAGTACAACCCCTAACAGATGTTAGGTGTGGCGGTTAGGCATCCTTAGATGAAAGAGTAAAAAGGAGATTCACAGAAAACTGATTTAATGGGCTAAGCATTGACCCATGCCCAAGAAAAAGCAAACACTAATATAGAAAAACATATGATCTCCCAGTATGCTGGAGAAAACTCCTTTCGTCACTTCAATCTTAGTTGGAGTTTTAAGTGAGCATATTCATCAACTTAGTCACTGTAACCCTTTCTATGAAGCAATCACTAGTTAAAGAAATAAAAGAATCTGCTAAAAGAACTTAATTAGAAAACCAGAAAAAAGTAAACCAAATTATTTTCTAATGCAAGACAGAAAAATAATGGCAGATGCTGCAGAAGCATTGGCAGACTTTTAATTGGTAGTCATGATTATGACAGAGTTAGAACTACATACATCTTGCTCTGACTGCTTCTGAGAGTCTTTGATCATATCATTACTTTCATTTGAAAAAAACAACGCCGTCTGCCCAGATAAATCCCAAATCCTTGACTGCAGAGAACCAAAATGCCATTAATCTTCTCAAACAGTCCTTTGCAATTGATTAACAAAAATATCGGAACTTACGGGTTCTGTATCCACACTAAAAATTCTGTAAGCTCTTCTAAAGCACTCAACTGTATTGTCCTGAATCAAATGTGAGAAAACAAAATGTTAAAGCTAGATCAGAAGGATATAAAGCAGTACAACTGAACTCCAAAGCATAGGTGAAGATATATTGCAAGATAAAACAAGTAACTTCGTCCAAAGAAAAAAATGCAAACGTCTAACATGCAACACTTTACAAAATGTAAACAAGTTATTCCAATTACTTAGTAAAATGAGGTACTTTTGGAAAATACATTTTTATGAACACAAGCTGAGGTAATAAAAGGACAAGTTGATACTAACATGTTAAGAGAAAAAAAAACTCGAATTAGCATCAACATTTGGGTGAATGATAAATACGAAGTAGCATGAAAAGATTACGGATACACAAATTCTCTTGGTCTAGCTTCACATGTGACCCTTTTCTCTAATTATTTCCTATTAGTTTAATAAAATATGGAATTCTCTATCTATTTTACTTCGTCGCACTTCGATGTAGTTTCAATAAACAATCTCAGCTGTATCAACTAGCCTAGTTTATTCAAACCAGGGTTTCCTCTTAGACTTCAGTGATCAAGAAAGAGAATTTGTCAATATAGATAAAGGTGGAATCTCAAAGCATCCTTGAGTTTGGTATATACTTCGTCCAAGCCATTTAGGGGAACGAATGATTCTGCTAATACTTAAGATGTGAGATAACTTGTTAGTTTTAAATTAAGAGGATAAACCTGTAACTGAATCTACTATATTATCTTGAAACTGATTGATTACCAACTACATAGTTTCTTCTGATCCAAAAGTGGGAAAGGGTGGGGGTGCTTGTATCAGTGTACCAATTTCATGTCATAGCTACAGACATACAAAAGGATGTATTAGCACATATTGTTGAATATTGCACCGTTTTACATTGTTAGTTCCTGTCTATAAAATTAACTCTAGAGTAATTCACTTTGCTAGAAAGACAACACAGTGATGGAAAAGTGTCCTTATATCATTTTCACACAGACTCACTCCCTAGAACTCTCGTTGTAGTCATAATTTCCTGATGAGCAATTTTGGAATTGGGAATTACAAGCATCAAATGCTTCAAGTGAACTATATAAATAGCAATTGGATTGATATCATTGTTTTACGAATGCATGCTACCATGCAAAATTTATAGTCCACTATATCAGGGAATAGATACCTATCAAACTAACGTACTTGTCATCTATTTGCAAAACTCAACACCACAAATTGTGTGAATTGACTAATATTTAACTGTAAAACAAAAGTGGAAGAACTTTAGCTGCTATTTCCCTTCCTAGTAATTCATGTGAGGATGATATTAGATGGATTCATGCATAATCTTCGTTCTTAAAGTTGATATATTGAGCATTGCCATCTTAGTTCCTTCTGAAAATTTCAACAATCAACAGTAACAACAAAAGTGATGAAAAAGAAAGCCAGCTTCTCAAGGGCTATACCGAAAGATCATATGATTATGCACTCTATTAATATTATGATAGTACAAATCTCATTGGAATGATAGATGGAACTAGAAATTCAAGAAGTTATTTTTAACCTTTTTGCTAATCCTGACTCCTAAGGAACTGGTTTCCCGTGAAACAGAAAGCCTCAGCTGTAAAGGATAGACATCCGCAATATCCTCATCTGTAACTGAAAAGCTTTTTCCATTCTTAGCAGCAGCTTTAGAGTTACTGTGCCTGAAATATGAGGGAGCAATTCCAATCAAATTAATCAGAACTCTAAAATGAAGAGATCAACTTTTACATAGTTCGAAATGCATGAAACTATTAACGTGCTAAACATCCAGTTACTGGGATCCAAAGACAGATTCTGTTTCTTAAATGTGAAGAAACACCAAAAAGGAAAGTGAAATGATCAGTTATAAGTTAATCTCACCCCAAATAGAAAAAGTGAGAAAGAAACAAAGGAAATAAAGAAGCATTTTAAAGTTACAAGAACAAATGGTGGTTTTTCAGAAAGAAAGTATAAAATGCTTTATACATTGAGCTTCCATATACACTAATAAGGCATTTAACAAAAAATATATTTACAAATCGGATTTTTCATCCAACTAGAAACCACAATGAAGTCTCGAAAGGCTTGAGGCCTCTATAATATGAAATGAAAAAGTGAGTGGTCTCAAAAGCAGAAGAAACCAACAAACTAACTTCAAGTGGTTCTCAGAATGCTCAACAACTTTAGTGTAAATCTCAATAAGAAGAGGTTTCATCATACGCATTTCAAGGAATACAAAGAGAACAGAATTCTAAATACTAACCATTTGAGTGCCTGCAGCCACATGTCGCCGGGGACTAACGCATAGTCCCGGCCTGATACCCCAACTTCACCATTCTCCTGACTCTGTGATAAGGATTCCTCCTCTCTCCTCAAGTTAAATGCGATATCTGGGCTAAATATGTTGTTAATGAGTTTCATTGCTCCATAAGATGGAGCTGGTGCTACTGCATACAAGGTAGCCGACTTCCCATCTGATGGTGCTGAATCCTGTGCTTCCTTCCACCACCTATAATGACAAATACAATTTCTCAGTAGTGCTGTAAATGTAGATGTGCCTGTGGAGCTTGTGATATATGCATGTGTAACACTTTGATCCACTCCATGAAAACACACGGAGACCAATAAAATCTTACCTAGAGAAGATACTGCCAAGTGCAAACGATAACTTCTGGAAATTACGGTCTCCAGCTATTTACCCCCACCCTGCCTACTAAAACATTCTCTTTCTTCTTAACAACCAGTCTCAAGCATCAATTTTCTTCTTTTCTTTCACGCTCTCCTCTACCCCCTACTAACCACAGAACTTCGCCACTGATAGGAGCTTTTTGTAATAAAGAGAAACAACATTTCAACAGACAGCATACGGTGTGATAAACCTAAATCTTATGTAGAAGGAACAATTTGTCAACTTCTTTTGAAGTTTATACTATTAGACAGACAACCAACGTTTTCAGATCTCTTTAGCACTTCCCCATACTACTTCTCAACTATTAACAACATCAAAGAATATCACAAAACCCAAAATCCAAGACTATACTTTCTTATGCTAAAGTCACAAACACGCACACGATTCGATCCAAAAGCTAAGAGGTGAGCAAAAACCAACAACATTGATTAAAAACCAACACTATTTCAATGTATAAAGCTCATACAATCACCAATCCAAATGAAACTTAAAAAAAAAAAAAACACGATTTGATCCAGCAGATTAAAAGTGATTACAAACCTATAACATCTCAATGTACTAAAACTAATACAGCTACCAATCTAAACAACAAGTAAAAGGAAAAAAAACTAGCTCTAGTTTCAACTTTCTCGTTATCTCATGGGTGCAGATATATCTCTGATTCAGATTCGGATTCAGCTGAATTGGATCAAACCCACATCATAAAATCAACTCATCGAAGCAAGCCCGGAGAATTGAATTCCTGATTATAATCATTAATTTTTTTCCCAATCCTTTTGTGTTTGCTATATAAACACTTGCATGATGAATGGGTCAAGGAAAAGAGACAAAATGGGGAAGTGGGCTTACCTGTAAGGAACGAAATAAACTCGCTGGTCATCTTTTACAGAAGATTCGGTCTGTTGCTGTTGAGAAGAATCCTCCGATGGGTTATCCATTTCTATAGACGGAATTCTAGAGAGAGAGAGAAGGTAAGAGAGAGAAAGACTCGGAGTTTCAGAAATGGCGGAAGAGATTTGCAGCAGAAAAAATGTACACCATTTTATAGGAATGAGAGAATGGCGGATTTTGCAGAGAAACAATTGGAGCTTTTTTCTGTGAAGAGGATTCAGGGGAAAGAATATTTATGAAAAAAAATACAGAAAATAATTTAATGCTTATATATTTAAATTTTTTTACACTTAAAATACTTTACTTAATCAAATAATTTTTCAACAGATTTGTTTAAATTCATAAATTCACATAAAAAAAATAAAAAAAAGTTCTAAGGACAGATCAGATTGACCTTGACTGTACATATTATCTTAATACAGCTAATTCTATAATATGTCTTTTTTATTTATTTCTTTTTTCCTTCTTTTGTTTGTTCCATATTTTTTTATTAATTTTTTTTTATAATGGACAATACAATGAAAAATAATTCAAGTGACTTTTTGTATTTTGATACAAAATCAGTTTGAGAAGTGATGTTAAATAAATAAAAAAATTGTTGGTGAAAGTCTAATATGTCATTTGTTCTAAAATTAGTATGTTTAGAAAATTCCAAAATCAGTCTTGTTTAAAAATTTACGACAAAAATAGCAATAATTATTATTTTTTATCTTTATATTTAAAAACTATTACTTCTTAATAGTGTCATTTCTCAAAGAATATCTAATAATTTAAATAACTTAATAAATTATATTTCATATTTATTATTATTTATTTTGCGACGAGGAAATTTTTTTTTTTTCCTTTAAACAGCTTTAGAGTACCTTTTGATGTACTTTTTATTTATAATTAACAATTAACAAAAAGTTTATTCAATTTTCATTTGACTTGAAAGGTCAAACACCCTCCAATTAAAAACTAATCTTTTTAGCCTTAAATAGGTTTTCTTTTAATTTTCTATATTACTACATATAGATGGAATGTTTTTTTCTGGGCTATCTTTTCAGTTATAAATACTGTTTTTCAACTAAGAATTTAAGAGAGCACAATCTAGAATTGTTTTTTTCTACATTAATGTATAGTTGAAATATTTTCAAAAATAATTATATTATTTTATAAAGTTGTGTAAAAGTAAAATAGAAATAACTCGATATAATTGGTGGTGTAAAATCAAGTCGTATTGAGAGTTTTAGTTTATTCAATAGAAAATTGAATTTGTATATATTTTTATCTGTTGAATTAACAATCCTGTGACATTTTATGTTCATAAGAATAGAAAATAAAATAATTCTAATATCAAACATTTCACGATAACTAATTAGTGAGCTTGCAACTTAGCTATAGAAACTTTTGAAAAAAGAAAAATCATAAAAACCTAGTGTTCTACATAGAATTTATTCAAGCAGTTTAATTGGAAATAAACTAATTTATAATAACAAATAATTGTCTTTTATCATTATTAACTCAATTAAATTTATTTATTTTTAAAAATAACATAAAATATTGAACTATGAGATCAATTTTTAAAGCAACTTTGGGGTGTCTAAAGCATAAGCTTTTGTGACTTGGAGAGTATGATTAAGCCAGTCTTGATGTAGAAGTGAAATGTTAATTATTAATTTGGCAAAATACTTAGTAGTGTTAATTGATATTTAAAAATAAATAAATGATGATTTAGAATATGATATTATAATTTATGTATCTTTTTAAAATTAAAATCTTAGAAAGCAAATAATATAAAACGACTGTAATATTATTATGAACGAATTTGGTATGTGTTTGGAATATAGGAATAGACAAAGTCATCTGATTAAATGAATTATCCTACTATTTTTTATTAATATAAGAGCTCATTTCAACATTTAGTATACAGTTCATGATATTTTGTTTTGAGATTGTTATTTCATTTTCTCGTAAGAAACAAGCTCAAATGAATTATTTGAGGACAAAGGAAGGAGGACCCCACTCATTTAAAAACGAACAGTTCTTTCGAATAAATTCAACTCAAATTTGTAACTGAATTTAGTGACACGTAATAATGGCTTAAATATATTCTATATAACTAGCAACATGAATTGTTTTGGAAGCATGCATCTTTCGTGTACAACTTCTCTTTGACCTTCAATAAGTTACAAATAAAGTTCGAAACAATGAAATCTTTTATTATTTTCATTTTATCAACAAATAACAAATTTTTTTGGAATAATATTATAAGTTCTTTCTAACTTTTTCAATCAACTTCACCACGTGATACTTATCTTTGATTTTCAAGTGTAAGAGAGAGAGTGCATAAAAAATTTGTGATAATATTCTAATATAAATTGCTACATAGGTAATATATATTATGCTATCGTAAGAGAATTCATAAAAAGAGAATATATATATTTAATGTATTTCAGACATGAGTTTATATGTTTTCTTTTGTGATTCGAACTTGAATTAATTTCCTTTCAAAAGACTAACCAATATTGATTTAGCAACTAGTTATTTAGTTTAATTTGATCATATATTCAGTAAATTACTAATTACTAAGTATTCTCAGCTTGAATCACACCATTTGTAGCTAATAAATAGTAGGTGTGTTGAATAAATTTATAGTTTTTAGAATAGTTGTGTTATAAATGGTTGATAAGTTTTTGAAAACATTTTTTGATGTTGAAATTAATTTTATAAAATAAATAGTTGTTCTTTTAAATTGAAATATTGAAATTAATAATAAGCTGTTGATGTATTTCATACAAGGTTGTAAGAAAAAAATTAGTTAAAACTATTAATACATACTTATAGTTATATTCAAAGCTTATATATTTTTTTAAAATGTATACGTATAAGGTGAATAACAAATTAGAAAAATAAAATAGTATTGTGGAGGTTGAACTTATTCTTCGAAAAAAAAGTAAAGAGAGGAAAATCTACAAGCAAGTATTTGCCACTTTAAGTTGTGGGTTTTTTCTTGTTCAATAATTAATTATAAAAAACTAACTATTTTATTATTAAGTTTTCTCCGTTATAGTCGTCCATTCAAATAATAATTGAAATTATACATGTTTTTATATATTGATGTATATTACATATTTTATTCAGATTGCATATGATTGAATTAAGCTAAATGAGTGAAGATTGAATCGAATCAATAATTGAGCGAGTTACTGACCCGTTCAAATACTAATTGGACTAAAATATGAGCCAAAATCCAACTAGCTCAATTCTTAGTTTCTTAAGTTTTAATTGATTTATTTGTTCTTTTATAATTTTTGGCACTACCCGATAAACTTAAAAATATTTTGATTAAAAAAATTAATCGTTGTGGCTAGATAGATGATAGCTCAAATTTTAATGTACTAAAATAGATTATAGTGATAAATAAGTTAGTCAATAATCTAGTCAAAATTAAACAAGTTAGGTGAATTATGATCTTAAAAACTATTCTAACCATCTCTAATTTTTTATATACAATTAATATGTAATTTTCATATAATCGACTAGAGTTTAGAAGTCGTAAAATAAATTTTGACGATCGATCAAATGCGTAACTTTTCCTTTTTTCACCCTTAATGACAAGTGGTATACATTGCCAACTGGATCCAAACAAACGCAGATGAAAATTGGGCCCAGAGTAACTTCTGTTGCATATCTAAAGTCAAATATCAGGCCCGTTCACTACAACGAGCCCACCTCTTCTATTTAGGTATCCATATTAAATCAATTAAATCTAAATTCACGTATACAATATCCCAAACAAGAGTATATTATTCTCGAGACTTTTAGTAAAGTATATATATTATATATATATTATCAATAATCTCATCGCGTTTTAAATTTACCCCATAACCCAATTATAACCAAAACATTTTCGTGATCATAAATCAAATATTTCTTTGATTTTCATGATTTCTTTTTCAATTGCTAGCTCTAATTGGATCTTCATCATTTCTTTTTCCTCTTTAGCTTTATAAAAGAAAAAAAATGTAGGTTAAAAGAATCCCACTCAGTCAACGTAGCTCTAGTTGGATCTCTATCAGCCTTAATTATGGTTGTTTAACATAATTTGAAATCAGATTGATTTAAAATTAAAAGTTTATTAGGATATGTAATTTAAAATTCTTGAATTATATTTTATTCCTCATAAACATGAAAAATTACAACTTATATAAACCATCAAAACTTCTTTAACTCTTTTACAATTTCACTAAATGAATAAATTATAATACATAAATAAGATATCAAAATATTCTAACACGCTATTCTTAAATCGTATATCTCCCTTTTCTCTTATAAATCAAACGTTGATAGTCAAAACTTAAAATTGGGTCCTAAATCCTATAGCCGAGTGCCTATTAATTTCATCTTTAGCTTTAAACACAAAAATGAAAAAAGTAAAAAAAAATTATAGGTTCGTTAACATTAAAGAAGTATGCACAATATTTAAAAGGAAAAATTAGTGTACATTTATTAAATAAAAATAGTTTCATAACTAATATTTTATTAATTTTTTAATAGATATGATAAGAACTAAATGACATTTAAAATTTTAACTCCACTGGTCAAGCAGAATTCGAAAATAAATTTGATAGGCAAGTATTTTGTCTTCCTAACCATATAAATCCTTCCCGATCTCGTATTAGTTGTCTATTTTTTTTTTTACATATTTTTCTTTTAAGAAATTAAGGGATGATTTACTAATTTATCTTTTAATTTTTTTTGGAACTTTACAATTTAATTATTTATATTTTCAAAAGGAATTAGTTGACTAATTATTAAAGTTAAATAAGGAAAAGGTAATTAAATCTCACTTTATGAATTGACAAATAATTTAATTACTTTTCATAATATGGACAATTAATTAATATGAGACAAAAGAAAAAGAAAGTATAACTTATGTCAAAGTCATATCAAATTTTAATACATAGTTTAATATTTAATGCGTGTACCTTTCAAATACGTACCATTATAGCAAATTAAAACACGTATATCATGTGTCTAATAGACATGAAGAGAATGTATTTAATTAGTTATATGATGAAGATAGATAAATATCCCAAACTTTCCTTGACAAAACCTTAAACAATGGATTATGTTGTTTCCAAAAACAAGATCAAATAGACAGACAAGACTCTTGGTGAAATACCATTGGTTTAAAAATTGAAATGACAAAAAGGAAAAAATGATGAAAAGAAAGCATTCACACACTTGATTCTAGCTAGAGACAAATAGAGACATGACCCTTCACCCAAGTCATAAAATTTTAACTCATAAGATTTTGTCTATTTTTTAGCATTATCAACCAAAAATATAAGGGCTTCATAAAGATGAATGAGTGTATATATGATTCAATTATGTGTCAATTATGTTGTGTAGTTTTCTCTTAATTAGAAATTTTAAATTTCTAGTTTTGGATATGATTTTTTTTATAGGGAGCGTTTTTCATACTTCGCGAGATTTCAAATTAGTCTGGCTACAATTTGTGTACTGGACTTCAGATGAATTTTTATTTTGAGAAAAAGGACAAATATATCTCGAACTATTGAAAATGATATGCAAATACCTTCCGTCATACTTTTGGGACATTGTTGCCCCTGCTGTCCAAAAACTAGAGCCTATATGCCCTTCACTCTAGCGAAAGATTGAAGAGGAACACGTGGCGCAATCTTATCCATCTATACGATGTCGGGTCGATGGATATTTAAGATTATTATGACACATGTATCTCCGTTAGTATAAAGGGTATATATACTCTAGCTTTTAGACGGCATGGACACCAATGTCCCTAAAATGTGACCAAAGATATCTGCATGTCATTTACGATAGTTCAACGGTATATTTATCCTTTTTCCCTTTTATTTTTATTTTTTAGAGAAGAGACTCCATTAATTAAAGCCCCCCTTTTCCTTTTTGATTTTTTTAAAAATAATTGAAGCAATAAAAATTACTTGCAAAAGGTTAATTCAACGCAGTGGTGTTGCAATTGGAATTTAAAGAAATTATTGTAGTATTATTTGCGCTCCCTTACGTTATTACTAACAAATACAAAGCTTCATTCCTCGTTAAGCTAAAATATTGTATGAGTAATTTATACATATTTATTAGAAAAAATAAGCAATAAAATTTGCTCGACTATTTATGTAAAGATTCCTTGATTTAAGTTTTGATGAGATAATAATTTTCATTGGCAAATTTCCAAAAAAGAATTCCTTGTGAAATTTATACACAAACGACATATATATATATATAAAAACTCATTTCAAACTTCAATTTTATTAAAATAATATTTTGTCCAAACAGCTATACCATGCATGTAAAATGATATTGATATTTTTGAGGTTGATGAAGAAAATATTATTTTAAGAAAAGTTTGTTGATTTTTTAAGTGGTGCTATATTAGGAAAAATGGGATAAGGCACTTGAGGAAAATGACTCTTTAAAAAGAATTATTATTAGTGAAACAAATGAGACCAAATGTTATGGATAGAGA
Source organism: Solanum pennellii (assembly GCF_001406875.1). Taxonomy (NCBI): domain Eukaryota; kingdom Viridiplantae; phylum Streptophyta; class Magnoliopsida; order Solanales; family Solanaceae; genus Solanum; species Solanum pennellii. Next base: position 56,440,197 of record NC_028642.1, read on the forward strand.
GCATATGGTTCTGTCCACTATCCATTTCATCTTTATAACACAGCTCTCCACATCACCTCTTGGCCTCACTGATCAGAATAATTCTAGGATGGAATAAGTTTATAAAATTTAAATTTTTTTAAAAAAATTTAAATGTATATTTTCAGAAAAGATGAGTGTGACAGAATCTAAGAAAATACCATCATTAAAGATGGAATAAAATTTAAAGATTAGTTTAACATAAGAATCTCTCTAAGTATAGTTCCCACTATGATCAAGATTAGAATGGGACAGTAGTGCATCCAGTAGAATATATGTGTATTTGTTTGTGTCTTGTAAGTATTATGTAAATTGGGAGTAGCCTAGAATTAATTTTTGCGGTAGAGTCAGAATTTAAAATTTATAAATTTTTAAAGTTTATAAATTTTTATAACAATACTAAATTGATATAATAACTGATTCAAAATCAAATATATACGGATATTATGAATTTCTATCACGACTCATGAAGCTAATGACACGTATCTTTAGTTTTATTTGCATCACAAATTAGTCCTTTAGGCTAAGCTATCATTGAGTCAGAACTAAGCATACCATGTGAATTTGCAATATGCTCTATAATATTGACCTTAACCGTAATGTGAGATTCACCTAAGATATCATATGCATCACTTTCTTTAGAAACTTGTCAGTTCTTCTCTGTTATTTGCCTTCATCATATACGTATATAGTGTTTGAACAAAAGATATAATAAAGTACGTGAACCCACGTATTGTATCGTAAATCTGTCCTTAACTATAGTATTATTGGAATCTTATAATCCTGATATACTTCAAGAGAATCATTTATATGCAAAGAATACAAGAAATCACGTCAATTCCGAATATGAAGTTGTGGATCTCTCTTTTTTTTTCTCTTTGAGATTCTTTTTTTGTATGTTTGTGAATTGCGTGATGTATATTAAAAGGACAACCGTAGAGCTCTAATACAATTTTTTTTTTAATATATATTTATATATATATGATATGCTGTTACCCATACAAAAAGCTTGTGATGCTGAAGTATTTGGGAACATAGTTGAAGGATTACCAAGTAGAGCTAGAGCATGCTACCACTTGAGTGTGATAGTGACTAAGACCTATTTAGAATTTGAACTCTCAGATATTAAGTTCGAAATACTAATATATATTCATTCGATTCAAAATTTATTACTTGAAATTAAGCCAAAATTACTTAAATTTGTATGAATCTACAACATGTACATTCTTGAATTGTAAGGACCAGATGGGAAATGATATGCAATTCAAATTCAAGAGAAATGGTTATATTAACGGAAGTTGATTAGGTTATATGTATCGATAATTATTAAAAGCTTGTATTTGTATTAAATAGAATTGTGTAGCGTAACTAGTTTTGACAGATAATTTATCTTGCTTTTAAATAAATTCTATATAATGATGAGTTTAAGTACTACGTATTATAGGTGTCGAGTATCATTAAAAATAATTTGGAGTAACAAAAAGCTAAGTAGAAAGGAAGGAAAAAAACAAAGGAAATTCCCATTTGATAATGAGAGAGACAAATAAACAGACATGACACACCACCAAGTCAAACTTGGCTCATAATATAGAGTTTTGTCTAATCTTAATTAGTAGCTCTATTATAACATCATTATTAACTAAAACACACATATATAAGCTTAAATAAAATGAACTCCCCTATGTTTTCCTTGTTCAAATCCTCTAAAATCAAAGACATTGATAGTTAATCTCTCTCTCTGTGTTTATTTTGGCTAAAGGAAACTCTTTTTCAACAAAAGAGTAAAAACTACTAGACTTAAAACTTACAAAGAGAGGAAAAATTACATTACATATTATATTATAGTATGTTACCCCATTTATTTGTGATATACTATACTTAAAAGCTTATATGTTATGATCTTTTTCTAATTAATTAAATTAAACATTAGGATTAGACAAGTAATGATGATGATTATTAGGATGTTGCAATGCAATAAGGCTCCCAAATGAGTAGAGACTTCCTCTGCTCTTTGCACCCTTTCAACATAGGCACCAAATAATTGATGTTCCCTTTGTTTTCTCTCATTAACACCAAATCTTGCTGCTCTGCTACCTTTGTTGTACTTTTGGCTATGGGAGTAGTACTGGGATTGGGATTTTTCTTCCAGAAATAGTTATAAGCATTGAATGGAGATGCTTCAGGTGTGATTAGATGAGTAGAGAGTGATTGCGGGATGATTGGGGCTATTACATCTTCGTCTTCAATCAATTTAATTGAGTTGTTGTGGATCTTGTTAGGATATTTCTTATTCTTTTTCTCTAGGCTTACTACTCCCATGAGTTGTTTCATCATCAATGTTGATGTGTTCACATTCATTCTCCCATTTGACAATCTTGATTTTCGCTCGAGCACAATTTGCATCCCTTTTGTATCATTTCCTTTTCCATCATCGCGATCAGGTTCATTGTGTTCGAATTCTTGAAATTCATCTTGATGTACAATAACATCCTCTGTTTCAATTTCTGATGAAGTGGTGATTAAGGTGAGAAGAAGACGACCATCAACGCGTTCAACGCGAAAATGGTTCTGAGGAGGAACAGAGACAGCTTCAACAATCAATCTTCCATTCTGCCTGTGAGATTGCATATGAACAGAGGGCTTATTATCCTCTGCAGCCAAGGAAGAAATAGTTGGAGGAAATGATTTTGGAAGAAGAGGAGATGATGATTTTTTGTTATGATGAAACTTAACAACAGGAAATTCCTCAAATGTTTGAGGGGACAGTTCTTCTTTTACTTGTTGTTGTTTCTGAAGATGATGATGATCAAGGCTAATAATTTCAGAACCAGTTTCTGATCCAAGACTTTCGGTACAAATTTCAAGACTTTTATCGGTTAAAGAGCTAGATGATTTTTTCAGAAGAGGATGAATATAAGGAGGTGGAAGTGTGGATGATTCTTCATTCTTTTGATTTAAAATGGAACTCCAAGCATCATTTGATGTTTTGCTACCACCATTTTGAATTGATCTCCAAATCTCATCTTGTCCAAGAACATCAAGTTCTTTTGATGAAGCAATTTTCTTCATGGGAGAGAAACCATTTTGTGATAGCCATTTTTTTGATGACATATCAGCTGAAAGAGTTCTCCTAATTGAAGCAGCTACACCTTTGTTTCTTTTTTCAGTGTCTGTTCCAAGAATAGACACTATGCCTTGTTTCACTATCCCCATCTTAGTTGGGGGTAGTGGTGGGGGTAGTGGGATACTATGTTGTTGTGCCTCTTTTGCCATCTTGATGCTCATAGTAGGAAAGATTAAAACAAATGGTTGAGTCGAGCTTAGCTTGTTTTTTCTTCTGAAAAAAAAATAGGACAGAGTTATGATATATGATTTATATGAAAAAAATTTCAAGTTGTAATAATATAAATAAAGAAGTGTGTTAGTTATAATTACCTTAAGCAAACAACAACATCCAAATGAGGGATGATAGTTGAAAGCTAAGAGAGGGAATTAAATTGAATTGTGAAGATGATTTTTTTTTAATTTTTTGAGGAGATATTGCTATTGAAATAAGATGTTTTGATGGCAATTACAAGGAATGGGGGTGTCAGGGTCTTTATAAGAGTCCAGAAAGGCTATGGAACCGTGTGCACGGGACCCACCATGCAAAAATACTCTTATTTTTTCTTGGTTCGATACTCATTTCGAGACTCTAACTAATTTAAATTCACATGGCTTATCAAAAGGGAACATGTGTATCCTATCAATATTTCTTTAATTAGAACGATTCAACTCTAAAAATCTTTTATTAACGATGAAAGAGCACTGTAATTTTTCAATGATTTGCAACTTTGCATAAAGCTTATTTTTCCTTCTCCACCCTCTACTTTCACACTGTTAATTAATTAGTGGAGTAGTATTCTTTTCCTCCCACAACTTCTTTTGTTAAAAATGAACATGTTAAATAATCATGCTCAGCATGAGGTAAAACTGATGCTCAGTCGCAATATTTATATTTTGTTAATTACTTAACTAATTAATAAGATCTAGTTTTGATGCATATACATGAAAAATAAAGTTTCATCTTCATCTATCTAAATTAAAATTATGGAAAAGAAATCACTGTGCAGAAAAATTAAATAGTTATGAATAATTGTGATCCATACTTGGAATACTGGAGGATGAAAAATAATCCATATATTTATTTTGTTATGTAGACAAGGGTAAGTAGTGTCTCTTGTGTGCCTAATTAGATGAAATACCAGAGTTGGAGGTGAATTCACAAAGACTTGTACAGTATCTTTTTTTAATTTTAAAGTTTGCCGTAAAATGATATAAATACTTTCTCAAAATGTTGTCAAATTCGTGTTAAATATCTAAAAAAATATAATATATTTAAAGAATTCGACACATATCTGACGAGATTTTTATAGATTCTGAGCAGCCTAAGTACACACCATTCAATTTTGAGTACATGAGAAGTACTGAAGAAGAAATTCCCATGGTACACATATTGATTTCTCCAGCCATGATTCTTCTGGTAAGTTTACTAAGTTAAAAATGTACCATTGGAGAATGTTGTGAAAGCTACTTTTTTCACTTCATATAATATTTTACCAATTTAATTATTCTCTTTCCTTCTGTATTTTATTTTTTTTCACTTTTTCGACAGTTGGCTTTACACTTTTGCCTTTTTTCTAAATAAACTACAATTTAAATGGCATGTATTACCGTCATAATTTTCTTTTTGCACTAGAGTAGTTTTAGTTTTATCACCCCAATACGCACTCGGAGAATAGCGATTATGATTATTTTTTTTAGATTTACGAAAAAAGAAGAAGAAGAAGAAATAATAATAATGATAATAATATACTTTAGTTATGTACATATTTATCAGACTACAATAAAAATGATTATTAGTGAAATTTAATTCTTAATTGTCGCTAAATATGTATTTTTAGTGACAACTGTCACTCTTTGTATATGTTCCTAAAGCCTTTAGCGATACTGGTTCTAATGACACTTAACTAATGCCGGTAAAGACTTTAATATTCTTTATTAGTGTCAATATTTAATGCCGCTAAAAGTTATTTTTGTTGTAGTGTCAATATTAACGTGATGAACTCAATGTTAACTTTGATGATTAAATTCTTCATTTTAGTGGTAGTTACTAATATATATTAAGTTTTTTGTAAATTCACTTAATTAGTTTAAATAGAAGTCGTGTTATAAGCTAATATAAATAGTATATAGATTAATAATGCATGGAAAAAGGGAAGGTTGGATCAGCAGAGCATTTAGAGAAAGGAAAATAGATAAAAGTGTTTGTACAAATATGGAAAAAGTGATTGGACGAGGCAAATGGCTTAAGGAGGAAGCAAAGGCATATCGCACCATCATTGGCCGCTACATAAAACCCTATCATCACTATATATAAAGTTGCTTCATCTAATTAGAATCATTCTAACAACATATCTATCACAGTGGAGGAGCTAGAATTTGAAGTTTATGAATTTAAAATTTTAATCTCTTTTGAGTTATCAAATTCTAAATTAATAATTTGTTCATATTTCATGAGCTTCTTACTACAAATTCAAAGCTTGAATTAAAATTAGTGAGTTACACCAAATCTGTAATCAACACATAGGCTCTACCTTGATTAACGACGACAACTTGTCAAATATAACTTTAGGAGTGAAACTTGAGGAGGATATAACATACATGCACACAGACTTCACCTCTAACTTGAAAAGATAAAAAAAATTGTTTTCAAAAAATCCCGCGACTCACTCAAGTGACACGTATCACATATTAACATCACTTGTCACCTTATAATTAATAGTGTTATTAGTCAATACTACTTACAATGCATATGCATAATTAAGAGTTACTTGAATAACCAATTGAATCACCCCATAACAATAATGAATATAAGGAAAAATGATACTCCTTATTGTCCACTTATTTATTTAGACACTTAAGTTAAAGATATAATTACTATTTTTAAAGCTGTTATTTTCGATATATTATAATATTGTGTAATTATATTTTTTTAAAATAGCAAAACCAAATAAATAAAAAGCCACAAAGATGGAAAATTAAAGCGTAAGACTTCTTAGCTGCAAGAGTGGAGGAACAATTCATATATACAAAGTATTGTTACTATTGATTGATCTGTGACACTATAAATACATTTTATATATATATATTATATTTTATTCGAATCGTGCATCCTATGGATACTAATTACTATACTATACAGAATACATGTCCCTATCATATATATATATATATATATTTTACGAGACTGATCTTGTCGTATCCTTTCATCTGTCTCAGTCTTTCATTTTTTTGCCTAATTCTTTACTGATGTATACGTACACGTACACAAATTGACATATTTAGCTAAATATATGTAGCCTGTTAATTTCAAGCTAAAAGTTGGTGATGTTGATTTAATTGAATCGAATCTTATCTATATTACCAGTGGATGCACCCATAACTTTCAGCTCACATAAAACGTGTGTGAATTAAAATTAAACACGTCACCACACATATATTATATATTGTCTATACCCTAAATTAATTGATTTTAATTAAGAGTATATATACAATGTATATAATGTAGCGTCAGCTACGAGATCATCTTCAACGAATAAAAAATGCGTTAGAATCTGACTTTCAGGTGGTATTTTCTACTATTGATTGAGTAAGTGATATTAATAAGGGAAAAGGGTTTGAAAGATATTTTAATTTTGATCAAATTATTGTTATGATATCAAACTTTATCAAAAATCTTTTACCCATTTGCACTATTTAATAGTGTATTTTAAATTTATATATGTGCCCACGTAGACACGTTACTATTTATAATTATGCAATATTTTTTATGTCCACATGGACACATATATACCTATAAAATACATTATTAAATAGTGCAAGAAGTGAAATGTCTTTTACAATATTTGATATCGTTACAACAATTTCGATTAAAATTCAAATATATTTTAGACTTCTTCCTTATTACTAATTACATATTTTAGCTTAATACGGCCGCAACATATTTTCAGATAGGTCAATTTAGTAGAATCCTTAAGAAAGTAAATGTCATTTTGTTAGCTTTGTTTCAATAGATATCTCTTTTCTCAAACAATCGATTGATACTTTTTAGAAAATATCAATGTAATTGCATTGGTATTACGATAAATAATTTGAGGATAGACTAGTAGTACATCATAGTTAGCGACAATTTTAATTTCGATTCGATTACAGAAAAAACTAGGAACAAAGGGCTTTAATTTTATCCAATTTCACCTGACTTTTTAATATGATCTAATTAAGAATGCTTTAAAATTATTTATAAGCTAAATTGAGAGAATTATATTCAAGATTATTGTTTACCTTTTATCCTATAATTTTGGAAAGTAATAAGCTAATTAATATAATGGATAATTGATGTGACTAATTGTATATGTATAATTAATAAAAGAGAAAAGGAAGAATATAATAAAATGGGATCACTTAGTATTCATGAATTCCAGCATGAATTACTATAAATAGAAAATTCATGGGTGGTGGAATTGCTAGGAACATCTCTTCCTATAAAATAATTACCACCATAACATAATTTAGTACTCTTAATTAAAATCAAGATTCGAAAAGTACAAGATATATATCGATCTTGTTTTTATCTTTATGGTATATAGAGAAATTATTTATATTCGATCTTCAGATTAAAAAAATTTAATAACAGCATAATAAAAAAGAAAATAACGATAATAAAATAGAGAGATGATAAAAGCAAATAAAGCAACGTTGGTTAATAGTAAAAGGTGGATTTGTGCTCTTTGTCTATATACATAGGTCAACTCACTAGATGATTGGTGAGTCGGTTCACGAGTGCCCATTAAAAATTGCTTAAACGAATAATTAGCTGTATATGCATTGGATTAGGGCTAAAATAAAAAAAAAGTATACATTTTAATTGCTTTGAATGTAATTCTAACAATTATATTGTGTATGGTGATAAATGAAATGAACATATTCTGAGTTGACTCATTTATAAAAAGTAGTAAAAGTTCAGTGAAGAGAGAATCAAGCACACCGTTTTTGTTGATTAATCTTTGATTATTCTTAATCTTTTATTAATCATGTATTTTTGTCATTGTTTAGAATGAAAAGTTTTTGGATAGTACCAATTATATATAAGCACTTTCATTAGTGCCTTGACAATCCTTGTCTTATTTATAGCTAATAACGTTTGTAATAGTCATGATATAGTTGACCCTTAGATTATATAAATTTTTTCTCATTTGGAATCTGATATTCATAATAAAATTCAATTAAATATAAATTTGCATCAGAAAGTCTCATGATAAGCAGTAATTAAAGCATTTTCTATTAACAAATGAAGAAATACTAATCATTTCACTAATTGTGCATGTAATATATATTGAAGGGCAGGTCGAGCCCTCCATTTTCATAAAATCAAAAGTCTCATTTCTTTGTATTATTTGATGTAATTTTCTAAAAATATAATGCATCACATATATTTTACATACATTTGTTTCTTCTAAAAATATAATGCATCACATATATTTTACATACATTTGTTTTTTTTGGGGGAGGGGGAGAAGGGTAATTACATATAATATATTGAGAGTACTATAGAAAAATAACAATATTTATATTTATAAAAAAATTGCAACTCAAAATTTCTAATTAAAAACATAGAAATCTAGCGACTATCACCGTGGGTGGTGAAGTGTCATTTACCTAATTTCTCTACTCAGTTGAAGTCTATTACTCCATTTTTTGTCATTTATTTGTTAGAAAGTAAATAAACTGAAATCATTAACATTTTGTTTGAATCATTATTAAACATTGTTTCATAATGTATTGTATTATATTATACTTTATTATATTGTATATATATGGTAGATACAATGTTTGGGTAAATTGTATTGTTTGTTGTTGTTTAGTGACATTTTAATTGTTTGGTTTGATTGTATCGTACTATATTGTAATTTATAAATTTACTTGATTATCCTTAATTATTCTAGGGTAGGATGTTTGACTAGGTTTAAATAATGAAGGTAAAGGGTAAAATGAGATTTTGAAATATGATGTAAAGGTATAATTGGAAAAAGAAATTAAGTAACAATAGGAACACATTAAATTGGTTGTTTCATAAAATAGGGATTTCCATTGTTACATAACAACTAAATTTTAACAATACGATACAATACATTTTAAGGAACAATCAAAACAAATATAGTAGGTATAGTAACAATACAATACAATACAATAAATAACAATGATCCAAACATACAGTAAAAGAAAAGATTAAACTAATCAATTTTGAATCATGAAAGTGGAATATTTCATGAGGCAAATAGTATTAAGACACGTGTGCAAGATGAATGAAAATATTATATATATATATTTACAAAACCTAGGCTATAGTGACTTTCACTAACATTTTAATTAATTTCTTAAAAAATGAGTAGAGAGGCTATAAAAAAGTGAGCATAAGGTTCTGTCCACTATAGGTTCCAGCTTTAATAACACAAGTTTCCAACACACGAGGCTCGTTGGTCTGTGATTCCTCAGTCCACTGGCACGCACCACTACAAATGGATAACTAGTTTTATTAATATATACTAAATCGACGATTTATCAAAAATAATTATATATTTCAGCTTCTTACATAAAACTCCCAGCGTCGTTTGTATAGATTCCATGTTCAACAAGTGTGTAAATAATGTACATAGATTATACACTACATACTGGCTAAGTTTTGTGAAAAATAATTATTTATATTTTATTGTTTGTACTGTAAAAATTATCTAATAAAGATATCGTCAAAGCCAGTTGGATTTGGGGTGTTATATTAGTCGACGCGTCATTTTTTGCAGATTCCATATTAACCATTTTAAAAAAATCGGTATTTTAATTGCATATATAGCAAAAGTTTATCTAGAGAAAACTATAGACCAATCAAAAATGAGAAACATGGGTTTCATGAACAATAAAATAATTTTTTTTGTTTGAACGAATTGAATTATAATTTATCATGTAATTTTTAATTTATAATTGATTCAATTCATTTAATTAGTTTAAATTTAATTCAACCAATTGATTTGATAATTTAGTGGCAGACTTAATCTACAGGAAACGTCATTTTAGGAATTAATTAAAGTGTTCCTTACTATATAAGACTATACAGTATGTCGTTAAATTTTTCTCTAACAACATTATTTAATTAATTTGCTTTAACATTTTCATTATTATTATATAACATAATATGATTTAAAAACACAGCCCTATAGATTAGAATAATATTTATAACTGAAAATGACTGATCATATTAGTAATTAAAATTTAGATGTTCTACCTGCTGACTGTAGGATTTCTTCTCCCTTTTGAAATTTCAACTAATGGTCCAAATTGGATGAGGAAAATTAAAATTTTGGACTGTGTCGTTTTGAAAAGAACCACTTTTACAAAGTTTTTTTTTTAAAAAAATATTCTATGTCCGATATTTAGCTTGATTAATTTGAATTCATATCAAAACGTTTTACATTGGAATTAAGTAAAACATTTTTTATTAAAAATACTTTTATATTCAGAGTCGAATTCAAAATTTTACGCTAAAAAAAAAGAGTGATTATCATTTCGAGGGTTACTATTACTAGTTGTGATAAAGCAACTACACAAGCAAAATTCACCAATAGTATGCCCGTTACATGTTAAAAAAGGTAAACACTATAACAAATTTGAACTAACCCTAAGGCCTAAACCTAGCTAACCAAAATCTTTTTGTTCACTTTACATATATATTTTTTTCAATATGTTTGTACCAATGGCAAAGCTTGTTCTTGGCATTTTATGGAATCTACTTGTTTGATCCTTCAACTTTTAACCACCGTCAGCAAATATGTCCATAATTACGTCCATTCTTTTATGGAATAAGGACCACCCCTTTTCTATGTAGGATAAGATTATAAAGCTATATATATACTATACTATATAGGTTTCGTTTTCATTCTCTAATCCTATTTACAGTTTGTTTATCAATCTTCCTTGAATGTGGTCCACTTTTTTATTTCTAGATAAATACCATGGTTAGAGAAGAAGGCATTAGGTTAAAATCAGCGGCTAAATCAAAACTTTTAATGATACATTACTTTTAAAAAGAATATTTTTCGAAAACCAAAACCACATCAATGGCATTCAAAGACTAATTATATATGAATATTAAATTGATCTTATACATATTTTTTCTGTCCACCAATAATTATTCATTACCAACTTGATTCATTCCTTGAGAAACAATAAATAATAGGGATAATATTACTCTCTCCGTTTACTAGTCCACTTTTGAATTGACATATCTATTAAAGAAATAATTGATGACGTAGTGAGTTTATCATTTTATCCCTATTAATTATTATCCGGATGAAAAGTTCTACATTTTTCAAAGGAATTAGTCAATTAACTGAGAGTATAATAGGTAAAAAATATCTTTTCTTGATTTATCAAAATGAACAAGTAATTAGGGATAACTATAAAAGAAAAAATGAACAAGAAATTAAAAATGAAGATAGTATTGTTTTACCTTTTACTTTGTTATAGCAAAGGTAAGATAGAAAGAAAAAATAAATCATATCTTAATTTTTTAAAACAAAAAATTATTATTAAATAACTATTTTTTAATATATAAAAGGTAACGTTCGAATACACCCGAGTTAAAACCAATAGTAAAATTGTACTATAAAATTTATACTGAATTGGAAGTGTAGGACAGCAAGTTATGGATAAAAAGAAGAAAAAAAAGATAATTTTCACATGATCAAAGCTACTAGGCCTTTGGATATTTAGGTAAAATATTCTTGGTATTTGGAACAAGGTTCTCGGATTTCTATCACTTTTTTTTTCATTTTGTGTTGCTTGTATTAATATTAGCAATAATTTTTCTAAATTTAATTTGTCATTCCAAGAAAAATATCTAGTGTTTCAAGTCCCAAGGGAACTGCCACTTCTAATAGTGCTAGCTAGCTAGCTTATTACTCCCTCAGTCCGATTTTATTCGTTATAATTTCTATTTTTGTAGTCAAATTATAAAAATTTCAATTAATATTTTAAGAAATTTTTACATCATATTAATATGAAAAAAATTGTAATTTATAGTATTTTTCATATAATTTTAGAATATATAATTTTTTATTTAAAATATCAAATTAATATAATCTAATTTACCTTTGAAAATTAATCAGATTGACTTTCGATAAACGCAACATGATAAATATTTCTAAACGGAGAGTAATTATTCACAAGAAAATTTGATTAGAATTTGTTAGTAAATTAAAAAAATTATAATATTTTTTATTTAAAATAAATTGATTTTTTTTGTTTTTAATTAAAAGATATTAAATTAAAAGAATAAAAGTATTTACAAAATAAAATAACATGGAAAAAAATTATTCCGATTAAATTCTGACCAAAAATATTTTTTCTAATTATTCCAATAAACACAACAATTGCAATTTTTATAGTAAAAACTTTTGAACAATCAACCCTTATTTTGATAAGATATGTTTTTACATAACTACGAAACACAAGTATTAAAGATATTAGATTTAAATAAGAGTAATTTAGGTAAAACGCGATCTTATTTTTCTAGAAACGAGTAAATTTCATAGAAGAATGTACCTAAGGTAAGAAAATCATATAATGTAGAGAATGAGTGTGTTTATTCTCTCTCTATTTTCCCTTTAATTTTATTTGTGTTGTTTAATATTTCTCTATTAGCTTAAAATACAACAAACTTTAGAAAAATGAGAGGAAAATTATATCAAATGATTTGCAAGCCTTTTCTAGATTAATAGCTACTAAAATTAATATTCTGTTCATACTAGCTAGTTGTTTCAAAAAAAATAAAAAAATATATTGGTCCCTTTTATCTCTATTTTTCACCAAAAAAAAATTGAAAGATTTTCCTCCCCTGTCTATACCAATCTATCTTTACTTAATTGCATCTTCAAAAGGCATCAAATGATAGGCTTATCTTTACTTAGACAATTCATATTCTAACACTTGCATTTGGTAACCAAAAAAATTAAATATAAAAAAATCTCAATAATTTAATTAGCTTTTTGTTCTACCTATCAAAATTTATCCCCCAAAAAGTGAGGAAAAATGATGAAGGAAAGTAGAAGATATTTAAAAGCTTAAATTGTATTTAAAAAAAAAGATGGTCAAACACTATAGTAGTGGGATCATGACCATTTGTATACCCTTTGAGGGTCACTTTAATAAAGTATGATGAATGCATGTGTCTAACAGATCCTCCAATGCATGTTATAACATTTTTTAAAAAAAAAATTCAAGTTTTAACTTTAGTTTTATTTATTTAGAATTATATTTTTTATTATCTTTTTACTTGTCAAATTTTAATTAGTACACCTATAAATAGTATAGTAATTTCACTATTTTGCTCCTATTAATTGATAACATTTCAAAATATATTTATTCAATAAATATTTCAAAGAAATTAACTAAATATTAATAAATTGAAGATATTATAAAGACATGAAAAAAAATTATTCTTCTTTAATTTGTTAAAAATGACGATTAAAAAGGAAAAAAAATTAAATTTATGAAATATTTGATAAATAAACAGAAATGGAGGGAGTATATTCTATTTTATCTTATTATGAATTTATGTGGACCAAAGAATCAAAGAACGTCATCGAAGGCACACTTCTTCATTAAATAAAAATGACAATTTCCCCCTCAATTTAGAAGTTGTTTTATTAGAGCAGAATCAAGGTCATGAAAAATAAAAGAGAAAGTATGGAAAAAAAGGTGATTAAAAAATTAAGAAAGGGGAAAACAGATGTGACCATACACTTACTTGCTTTTTTAAGCTTTTGACACAATGAATTATTCACTCGCATAATGAATAATATAATGATCAATAATTAGTCATAAGAAAATTAATTATTTAGAGCAGGCTCAATGAATAACGGAGATGGAGTAGCGATGAAATAGTAAGTATACCCAATAATATTGATAATATCTTTTGTACGTTATATGCCTACTTATTTTTTTAGGATTAAAAACATAATTTCAAGAATGAAAATTTCAGTAACTAAGACAAAATTAGAAAATCTATATTTTGTTATTCAATGTGCATACCTTTTATATATAGTTATAGGACTAAAGATTTATATATATAAAGAAAAAATATCAAAATAATTTGTATCAAGCCTCGTATCTATTTCACATGCATGAAAATCGACTAATTTTGCTTTACAATAATCTCTGTCATGTGTGCGTATGCCCAATTCATTTTTCTTGATCTTCTCTAGCCTACTAGAAGGATATAGCTCTTTATAAAGTGATACTAATTTCTTCGAATAATATGTTTGTATATAGAGAGAGTAAGTAAGTGAAGAGAAAATGCTAGAATATGTGAAGGAAAAACACATTTCCCTCTTATTTTCGTAATTTTATATGTTAGTCTAATCAAAACTTACTTGAATCAAATGGTTGTACTAAATTGTATCGTATAAATAAATTATGTTTGTGTTAACAAATGACAAAAAGTTCTTTATCGGTGGTTAATAAGATAGGTGGACTCCTTATAAGACTTGGACAATCCTCCTTCCTTTGAGCTAGCTTTTGGAGTATGAGTTATGTCTAAGACCTAATTTAACATGATATCAAAGCAGGCCCGTCTCACCCGATATCGGGGCCCTCAAAATCAAAATTGCTCACGCACCAGATGCTAAGCAAAGAATGAAAAAAGTCTCACATCGGTGGTTAATGAGATGAGTGAACTCCTTATAAGACTTGAGCAATCCTCCTCCCTTAAAATTAACTTTTGAGATGTGTGTTATGCCTAATATCTAATTTAACAGTTTGTATATAATGTTTTTTCCATTTAATAAATTTGATCCAATATGATATGACATGATATAAATACATACTTGATAAAGGTAAATTTAATTTTTTTTTATGAATGAAAGGACCTGAAACCGTTATAATTAACCCTGCTTATAAGTTAGACTCTCCTATTTATCAATTTGCCAACTGAATTTCTGAACTTATCAAAACATAATGAGTCTAAAAATTTAATTGACAAATTAATAAGTAAAAAGGTTTACCTTAGAAATGACGTTAAGTACAAAGATCTTTTAGATTATTGAGCATTTTTCTTGTTTAGGTGTTAATTAGTCTAAACTAAGTAGGATATTGGTGAGAGACATGGAGACAAGTGAATAAGGTTCTCTCACGTTGCAAACAGGTTAATTCGACACGTAGCAACTTTTATAGTTGGGGCAAACATTGGAGCTTTGTCCTTTGATTGTCCTCCTCCAACCCTTTTAACATCAATACTCTCAGTCTTGTTCTCCACTCCACCCTACATTCGTTTTTGGTGACACGTATATTTGAGGGGTGTTGATGTTTTATCATCGATAATTATATTAGAATGAAATAAAAATAACTTATAATCGAAACGAAAACTTACATGAGGTTTTTTAAATCAGAAGCAGTCTTATTTCTACACTAACAACGATCGATATATTTCCTTCGTTTGATTGTATGTCTTATTTTAATCCATTTAAAAAGAATATTATTTTTTGTCGATTCAGTCTTGTTTATTTGTTTTTAAAAATTTGTGTTAAATATACTCGAATGTAATAGCTATTGTTGTTTATATTTCAAAGGTCATATACATAAACAGATTTCTAAACTTATTGAGTTTTTTCTCTCAGGTATCTTAACTATGTTATTTTCCTATTGAGTCATTGAACCACTCATAATTTGTTTCTTTTAAATACCGTTGGTTGATGTGGGACCAGATTTTGTGAGGGGTATTGATAGAAGATATATATGTTCTTTCAAAATTCATTAGTCTAATTGATAGTGAAACTGTTCGAGAATAATTGTATTTTACTTCAATTCATTTGAACAAATTAGAAAACAAATAAGACTAACACACAATAGGATTTTATTTCTTCAATCAAAATCATTACAAATATGAACACAATTGAAGGCATTTATAATAGAAAAGCCGATCAAAATCAGCCAACTGTGTTTAAAAGGAACAAATTATGGGTGATTTAATGATTTAATAAGAAAATAACATAGTTAAGGTACCTGAAGGGAAAAACCCAACAAGTTTAGGGATTAGCTTATGAGTTCGGCCTATTTAAAAACATGTTTGATCTATTATATATCGATATAAAAACATCTTTTGGTACTAAAGATCATAAAAATAAAAATACAATAACACTTAGTAAAAATTGAATGTACAATAAAATCATATCCCATTTTTAGCTTATAATTTCGTCAACAACAACTTTTAAATAAATTATCAATAATTCACTCACTTATTAACTCAATTTATTTGATTCGTTCAAATTCAACTTAATCCATATATTTAAGGTTGTGTATCGATTTCCATGTTGCGCTAGACCAGCGGTTAGATATGATTTTGCTTTTTTAACCATAAGAAGGATTTGATTTTTCGTTGGACTTTTAATTCCCTTGGCTCATCACATCCATCGATCGATCGATCAAACTTTATATTGGTAGACAGCTAACAATTCCAGAACTTTAGTATATTCCTACCAAATATATAACCTCTAAAGTTACATAGCTTAGGGCTCTATAATATGGTACGTGTCGTATTTACATGCGTCCGTTGAAATTTTATTCCAACTTTTCATGCCCTTTTCAGATCTGTATTTACTTTTAATTAAGTGGACATGTGTTTGTGTATATAGACTATAGTCTTTTGAGACTCAAAACGAATAGTATTAATGAAAGATTTTCCTCACGAGGAATTATATTGTACCTATATTTTAAAAGAATATTATTATGTTGTGACTATGAACTACAAACTGAAAATGTTTAGTTAAGTTTTAAGGGAAAGTTAATACTCGAGGTCGAAAATTAAACAAAAGGTGATGAAAAAAATTCTAATGAGGGTAATAAGTAGTTTATATATGTTGTGTGATAATCAATGAAGTACCTAGCTAGCACCAATCGAGGTCATGGTGACTGCTAAGTAGTTCTTCATCGTTAATCAAGAGGTTTCTGGTTCGAGTAAGGCCTGTAATCGTCTTTGTTAGGAAACACAAGTGGGTATCAGACATCGAATGAGAAAAAAAAAGAAATATCTCACACGCTAAACGTTGCTTTTTTCCCCTTTATTTATTACTCCCACTTCTGGTGTGTGTGGTGCTAGCCAGATTTTTGAGGTTTTACTTAGTTTAAAGGAAGATGATTGTCGTAGGTCAATCTGACACAACCCACTATTGTACGATTGGGAGGAGAATTGCATAAGTATATTTTATTCTTTTCAAATCTTACTCGTCAGCATTGAATTTATCATTTGTTGTTGTAATATTCTAGATAAGTTATACTTCAATTGCAATTTTAATTAGATTGTTTTAACGAAAATCTTGTATATTGTGTTTAAAAATACCTGATGGTTTAAATATTTTATTCTAAGCTCAATAAGCTGTCTCTTTTAGAATTAGAATTTAAAAATATAAAATTTTGAATCCGCCTCTAATTATAACGTCAGTTAATACATAAGCTATATCCTTAACAAAATCACATGAACACGATTGATGATACTGTGGAATAATAATAATCGTTTTTTCACTTGAAGAGATTTTTTTATATGATAAATAACGTGTGAGTGAATATAATAAAAACCGTAGAAACTTTATCCTCTATCCTATACTATTTGGTTTTGCGATCCAGAAAAAATGATACCTTGTTTTAATATTTAGTAGATTCTAAAATGACCAGTTAAAATTTCCTAATTAAGTGCATAAATAACAGAATTTTTAAAGTAGTAGCAAAAGACTATTAGTCTAAATGCTATTTATGGAACAACATTCGTTTACCTAAGGAAAAAAACATATGCCTTTGTACCCATGATAAGATAAGGATGCAATTAGGAGGATTCATTTTTTCTTCCTTATATTCTTTTCATTTATTATTTATGAGTAATTACAATTCTTTTGGTTCGTAAGTTACTTGTAAATTTTTATGTTAGATGGTATTTTATCAGGCTTAATATATTTAACCTTTAATTACTTGAAATATTCAGGTTTGATTGTCTTACTTATTTATAATTTTCATAAAATTTTAGAATTATTAATCTTTTTCTTGTTTAATCATCCATGCGTTACGTTTCATTTTGTTTGTGAAAGTTACAAGATTACAAGTTACAAGTGAAAAAAATGAAGAAAATAAATTAACTTTAGGTTGATCGCGAATATCTCGCTCTCTTTAAGGAGATTCAAGTCCCCTGCAACAAATCTTTTCACCAGTTCAATAGTAGTAATCTTGACTCGTCTCCTCCAGAATATAACAAGCTAATCACAAAAAACAACTCAACAAAGTCTGGACAAATATCGAATTCAAAGCTTAAAAAAAAAAATCTTCCTTCAACTAATTAATCAGAATGACTAACTTATTTTATGCACTCTATATTTTCTTGTAGTCAGAATAAAAGAAGAACATGACTATTTACAGCTAAGTAAGTTTTTCTATAATAAATAGGAATATAATAGGACCGTAAAGTAAAATAAATTCTTGGAGAGACTTTTCTTACTAGTCAAGACCTACCTTGGAGAGTGTTTTCAATGAAATTCTTGATTCAAGTAAAACTTGTTTAATATAAGTTTGAAAGATAAAAGAGGATAAAATTATGATAAAAATAAAGAAGAAAGAGAAATGTATTGATAAAACAATAGTAACATAACCAAGGTAAAGAGATCAACTACAAGAACAAAAATTGAGAATATTATTGTTAGAAAAAAGACATAAAGTGATAACCGAAGCTATCTCGAATTTTTAAAAAGAAACTTAAACTATGCAAACATTCTATTCTCCCCCTAAACAATTCTGAACTGATATTATTACATCATTTATTGTCTACCTGGTATGGAGAGTGTATGCACTCTCTTAAAGAGCGTGAACAAACAAAAAAAAACGAATATAATTTTATTTTTGCAAGTATTTTGCTATAAAATACATTTTCTTGTTTTTCTTATTATTTTTTTCTTTTTCTTTCTTCCTTCTTCTTCAAAAAAACATTTTCATCTTAATTGAAGTTCCTCAATTTAAATGTCACTTTTTATCACAACGTCATCTCCCCTTTTTATTACTATTAGTTTAACTATCTCTTTAATTTAAAATTATATCTAAACATTATATTACATTCGAACAATTTGATAAGCACATTAGATTTAATGATGATTAGTAGGTATTATTTATTTTTTTATAATCCAAATTTCAATTAAACTTTTCAAATTTCGGAGAATTATGATTCTTTCAAAATTATCATTTCTAATTTTGAAATTATATGAAAATGAGCTAAATTAATGAGATGATTACGGAGTATCATATAGTTTTTATTTTATCCGATTTCAATTAAATTCTTTCAATTTTCGAAAATTAATTTATTCTTTTAAAATTATGATTCTAATTTTGAATTTAAATGAAAATGAGTAGTTGATGATACTTCAAAATTTTAAATTATTTAGAAAAATAATTAATTTTGTTATCAATAATTTAGTAAAGTATATATAATATTATGAATAGAATTTGACCGTAGAAGAAGAAGAAAAAGAAAAGAAAAGAAAAAAAAATGGGAGTGAAATTCAATTTGACATGAAGGGTGAAAAAAAAGAAAATAAAAAAAGGTGGAAGATGAAATAAAATTTAAAATAAATCAGAATTAAAATTCAAAAAATAAGAGAGAGAGAAACCTAAACAAAAAAGATAAAGGAAAAACTCAAAATGAAAAAAATAATAATACATTTTTAATTAAATTAACACGTATCATGTACTGATTGGTGTGTGAACACACTTTCTTTTTAAAATTTGGGGCTGATAGAAAAATGGTATAATATTACTCGGTCATAATTATTTAGTGGGGTAATAGGACAATCATAAAGATAAAATATTTTTTAAAAATTCGAGACAACTTCAATATTATTTTACGTCTTTTCTCTTATTATTATAAGCTAACTTTTATCTAAGGAGGTTAATTGCCATCTTTACATGATTATCAAATTAACAATTATTATTTTAATTATTTAATAAGTAATCTGATCGTATAAATATTCATCAATTCCGCTACACATACAATTATAACTTTTCAAACAATGAGATGCATCTACTGTTCTTAAATTCCGATTGCTGGCCTTCCGTTAATGAAGGATCTATAATTGATAAAATAAAATAATTAAAAGTGAAGACACTTCCGTACATATTTCTTTTTAAAATTTTCTTTGATTTGATGTATCAACAAATATTCTTCACTGTATTCTCTTTTATTTATTTTTAAAATATATAATTAAAACTTTACAAAAATAGTAATTTTACTGTATTCTCCTTTGTTTGGAGAATTTTATTTTTTTAAATATATTTAACTTTACAAAAAATTAGGAACAAGATGCTTCAATGAAATTACTATTTATTCGGTTGTATTCCAAAATGGGAGAAGCCTTTCAAATCATTAAAGTCGGATAATCAATGGAAAAAGTATGTCTTTTATATTATATTATATAAAAATAATCAACTTTATTAATATAAAAATACATATATCTATATTGTTTATATTTTTTTATTGTCAATATATATGTATATATATATATATATTTTTTTTTGTTGACATTACATATGTATACGTATAGAGCACTACAATGTGCGCGAAACTGGGTACACACATAGAGTTGTAATAGAACTTAAAAAAGTAATCTATTAAGAATTCAACAAGTAAAATAAATATATTGTAATTCAGAGTTTATAAATTTAAAATCTTAATTCTTTGTTTATGTTATTCAGTGCCTATTATATTTCATAATTTGAATAAAATTAATATACATATATATATATAGTTAAATAAATGTAGATAAAATATGAAGCATGTCTTCAAAGAATAAAATTGTGTTGTAAGAGAAAAAAAGATATATGCCAATGGACAAGGAAAAAGTTTAGGACTAATGGTACGTATTAATTAAGCAGTAGGGCACATAAGGAAGCATGACTTGATTTGGTCTGATCTTTGTCTACTAATTATTATTAAGTCTCCAAATATCATATAATATAATGATTACATACTTAAGGAGGATTAACCAAACCAAGCCATTATATAAAGCCATTTTCCAAAATAATATATTTTTTCAAAATTTTACAAAACTAGTATAAACGTATTTCACAGTAACGTTTTAGGATATATTTTTTAAAAAAAAACTAACAACATTAGGTTGATATACGTTACTGTAAGTAACGTTTTACTTCTAAAACGTTACTCATAGTAACGTTTTAGGAGTAAAACGTTACTGAAAATAACGTTTTAGAAGTAAAACGTTACTTACAGTAACGTATATCAACCTAATGTTGTTAGTTTTTTTTTAAAAAATATGTCCTAAAACGTTACCGTGAAATACGTTTATACTAGTTTTGTAAAATTTTAGAAAAATGTATTACTTTGGTAAATTGTTTTATATAATGACTTAATTTGGTTAAAAATTCCATACTTAATTACTCCCTATAATTACTACTAGTTGTTGGGGTACAACACAATAAGAATTGCATGGGATGAGACATCACTTTGTACTTTTTGATTTATCTTTGGCTTACATCACTATCTTTATAATTTAGTAAATTAAACATATACTAGGACTGCATATCGAAAGCTACAAAAAAAATCATATTTTTTTTAGTTTAAAATTTGATTACATTTGAGTGGTCATTTTTAAAAATATTATTTTTGAATAGATGAGAAAAGAAAAAAAATAGTTTTGTTTTCACGTGATAATATTACTAAGCTTCCTATTATTTCAATAATAATAATCTATTTTTCAAATTTTAAATTACACCGTATAATATAACCTTTTCATAAATTAATCGTGAAAATATTTATTCTAATAATGAAACTATTACAGCTAGCCTCGAAAGTCATTCATCTAAAAGTTTTTCCAATCCTTTTTGTTTTAGAGCTTTGTAAACCGCACTGTGCATAAATTTAAGTTTGAGGTTTATATCTAGCTGTTTATAAACCTCATTAAAAGATAGTCAATATCATTGAATTTTACCCCTGAGATTTCAACTTTATAATAACATATGATGCGATTGAAAATATCCCGTGAGCATTATTTCCTATATGTGTTTCTCATAAAGAAATATGGAATAATTGCCAATTTGTATAAAATATTAATATAATGTAACAAATAATATTTGGATCACCATTTGCCCATCAAATTTCTCTCTTTCACTTTTTGGTTCTTATTTCTTCAAGTATAGTAAGTTAAAGCAAAGCCAACGAAACAAAAATTGCAAGTTGTTTGCAACATCTAATTCAAAACAAAAATTCGTGGTTTTGGTTCACAAAGTTTATAAAGTCAAGAAATATTGATGGTCTTTAACAAGAATTTTGTTGTTCGAATTAGAGGGAAAAAATAAATAGTTGGAATTGAATTTGCAGCTTCTTATATGAAGTGTGAGCTTCCTTTCAATGTATTAAATGATTAAAACTAATAAACTATTAATTGAATCATTAAGGGTATCTTAATTTACATTGGTATGTTATTGTTATTGTTATTGCATTAATCGGGGAATAATCAAGTGGTCAAAACCGATAAAGAGAAATTGTTAATAAACCTCCTAAGAGTTGGCATCGAACACTTATTGTGAAGCTACACATTCCTATCTCATTTCGTATACATTTAAAATTTAAATAATAATCCGAGAGCAATGAAAATATTTTAGATTCTTGTAATTGAGAAATTTTTTATACAAGATGTAATTCGGCCCAATAATTTGGGTTGGACTTAAAGCCCACTAAATCAGGCCCGTATTTATCATTGGACAACTTTCACATATAGCAAACAAAAAAGGAAAAATAACTTAAATACACAACTATAAGTTTTATATTCTCTAATTTTTCCTTTTTTTTTAAATATTACATAATTCCCTTTTTTTTTTTAATTTTAGTGTAAGTTTATAGATACATTACATTCTCTCTCCTATAGTACACAATTACCCATTTTAATGCCTATTTTTTCTCCATTAAAACACTCAACCTTTTAAATCAGTTTTTGAATTTTGAATTTTCTCCATTTAAACACTCAACCTTTTAAATCAGTTTTTTAATTTTGAATTATTAATTTTAATTAATTTTAAATAAAAGACCTAATTTTGAAATTTTGAATTTCAAATTTAAAAAATTTCAAATTTCAAGTATGGTGCAGATTGTTGCAGCCTCGGACCAGTTAAAGGGCTCGAGGAGAAAGAGCTACTTGCCCTAGCGGCTAATAAGCACCTATCTTTTGCTTACACACCAAAAACAGAAGAACCAGTGCCTCTTGCCTTAGAAGAAGTTAAGGTGATAAAAACAAGTAGACAATCTTCATCTCATCCCAATACATTCTCCCAGTTACCGCTTCCCCTTCCTCTTCCTCTAGCATCAACTTTGCATAAGGCCAAACAGGACTCAAAGAGTTAAAGTTTGTTAGGCCTACATTGTCTCGGGTTAGTATTTTGGTACTTAAAACTGTTGTTGAAATTAGTAAAAATTTTAAGGAATCTAGTGTGCTTGCCGATACATTGTATATTGTTTTAGATGGTGAATTGATACATGAATTTGTTGTGTATCATAATATTTTATATGTATCATGAAGTTTTGAAAATTGTTATAATGTATCATTCAATAAGTTTAGTAAATGCGTCTTCAACTGTGCTTGATGATACATATAGAATCAGTGTGTACAGTGTTTAGTCAATTCACTGACACATGTAGTAGATATGTATCACATGTTTTGCATATAGTATGAATTTCTGAAAACTGATATCATGGATCAGTAAGGTATTAGTTGTTTAGTTGATGTACTGATACATGTTTTGAAAATTGTTATAATGTATCATTCACTAAGTTTAATAAATGCGTCATCAACTGTACTTGATGATACATATAGAATCAGTGTGTATATTTTTTAGTCGATGTTTCTGATACATGTATTAAATACGAAATTGAATCTCCAACAACGATTCCGTCGATTTTGTAACTTTCATTCTGCAATTCGTTCACCCAAATTCCGGAATGTCTCATCAAAATCAAAGTATTCATCTTGAAAAATCCACTGTAACAACAATAAAATTACTGTAGTTCGAAATTTAACAGATAGTTCAAAAAAATTGTTTTCAAAATAGATGATATAATCTTTGTTTTTCAAAATTTGAAATTAACATCCAATTAAGTGCTGATTTTATGCTGATTAATGATATGTTATCGTAAATTTAGCTGTTTTATTAACAACATTAACTGTACCGTTTTTTCCCCTTTTTTTCTGAACAGTTTAAAATTACCATGTATCATTTACCATGTATCACTAGAGTCTAAAGTATCACGGCTCAACAAATTTAAGGGATTTTTTGTAAATACTAAATTTATCGGGACAGAATGAAATTATTGAATTACACTATGGGATTCCTTAAATTTTCACAACAAAAAATTCATATTTGTATGTTATAGCAAAGTTTGCATAATTGCGCTCCATAGCAAACATAAAACTGTATAATTCGCTATACATATACAATTGTATAATTCGTTGGCCTTTTTCTCTGCAATATTTTGAAGTAAAATGTTTGTAAATTGTATAATTAAGTGTATAACACGAAGATATATATTTTTGCATGTGTATATACATTTCTCTTGCTTTATACAAAACAGAAACAGAATTATACACTTCTGTTTATAAAGCGAGAGAGGTGAGCGAGAATGGAGAGTGGCGAGCAAGATTTCTGGGAGAGAGACGTTGGCAAATTTTAGCTAATGTTTGCTATGGAGCACAATTAAATCAAACCCTAGCTATTCCATTTATTTTAGGTTATTAGTTTGCTATTATATACAACTTTCCCTTTATCATTTGAATAGTAATTTGGCCCAATAATTTGGGTTGGACTTAAAACCCGAATACCCAGTATCAGAACTCTGTGCCCGTTAAGCTGTAAACGTTTTGGGAGTTTTCATCCCCGGTGGCGAAGTGGTTGATACGTATAACAGGAGAGAGATTCGCAGCGGAGCGTGAACTCAACGCTTGATTTGATGGGAGATAACAGCTCTGTCACCGCCGCACCATCTCCGTCGTCGGAAAAAACCTCCGCCATCGAGGACGCACTTCTCAAGCAATTCTTCGCAGAGGTCAGCGAGGTTGAGCGCGACAACGAAGTTATAAGGTTCAGACTCCTTCCCTCCTTATTATATATGCATATACAGATACAAAACAAACAAGACATAGATATAGATGTATGTGTGTGTGTTTACATCTGTTTGTGCCGCGATCCTTTTTGTTTGTGTCAATTATTTGTTCCAAGTTCTTCTCCACTTGTATAGCGCGAATTTTACAACATAATGCTATTCAGGTAACTGTAATTGTATTGTATGATTTATCTGTGAGCTTTGCCGGGAAGAAGATCAATAGTTTCTAACACCTGAAGAGGAAAGTTATATGGGATAAAATGATTTAAAGATTGGTAGGATATTATCTATCCTTTTAGAACTCTCTTTTTTATAAGTTTCGGTCTTTGGAAGGAAAAATCACCTTCTAGACAACTACTTTGGACTATGATTTGTATTTATTGAGGATCGAGCTTAACAACAACTACTACATGCCTAGTGAAATCTACAAGTTGGGTATGGGGAGATTAGAGTGTTACGGAGACCCTAACCCTATGTCGTGGAGGTATAGAGGTTGTTTCTGAAGGACCCTCGGCTCAAGTGCTGCAAATTAGAGTGGTTATGAAAAATGGAAGTGAAGAAAACATAACAAGTAATAAGCAGTCACAGTAAACAGAAAAGGAATAGTAACAACTGCAAAGTAGTGCAATAATTCGGAGGCTAGCCACCACTTCATCCATGCCTCATCAATATGTTGTCTCCAGTCCACACCTCCAACCTAGCATTAACTCCATTGCGTGTCTCATCAATCAGTACTATGTCATCTAACATAAATCATGGCACCTCATCTTGATTATACCACTTTAATTCATCCACTACCAAAACATATAAAAACGGGCTACTTGTTGATTCCTGGTGCAAGTCCATCTTGACTAAGAAGTGCTCCGAGTCTCCTCCCACTGTTCAGTGTTGAGCTTAATAATAGTCATTTATTCTTTTTTGACATGTACTAGTTTCCTTTAGATGTGTATATCTTACCTGTTGATGTTGATAGCTGAATAAATACAAATTCAATATTGTTTATTATTTGCATTATTCTATATTTCATAATTTGGTTCAAACTTAAAATTTACAGGATACTTTCATGCTTCAAGTTGAATCCATTTGAATACCTTAACCTGTCATTTGATTCATCCATTGACGAAGTTAAAAGGCAATATCGTAAGGTATATTTCTTGAAAGTTGAAATTTCCATTGGACTCAAATGATTCCATTTTTTTAATATCAAATTCTCTGACTCAACCCTAATATATTACCATAACTTACATCTATGCAGTTGTCTTTGCTAGTTCACCCTGATAAATGCAAGCATCCACAAGCAAAGGAGGCATTTGGTGGTAAGTAAGCCACTTTATGTTGTTCGTTGTATAAATGAGTATTGTTATTTTAGGTATTTATTGAGCGAAGGACTTCTCTATTCAAACAAAAAATTCATTTCATAATGGATGAACACCAGGTTCGCTTGTTTCTATACTTTGATAAACGGATCTTTGCATTGAGCAGTATTTTGGGAAGGGAGAAGTGGAAAAAAGTGATGAGGGCTCGCTTCAAAGAAGCGCGAAGCGTGATGTGAAGCAGACCTTTTTCAAATAAAGCGGTATTTAGTATAAAAATAAAAAATACTAAATATGTATAGATAAATAATCAAGCGCTGCAGAGGAACAGAAAGAGAAGAAATGAAGAAGAGAAGAGAACTAACCTGTAGCAGCAGTTGCAACAGTCGATCAAGCAGGGAAAATAATTGGAAAGATGTGCTCAAGTATATTTACTGACATTGAAAAAATAATATTACAGAATTTTTTTAAAAAAACCCTAATTAGTGCTTATCTCATTTAAGCGAGCTTCTTCTCGCTTTATAAAAAGCGCGCTTCTCACTTTTGGGACAGAAGCACACACTTTTTCATTATTGTCTCGCTTCAAGGCATTAAAATACAACCCTGTCGCCTCGCTTCGCTTCTCGCTTAACGCGAGCACTTCGGCGTTTTTAACAACACTGGCGTTGAGTATATGGGTTATGCTTTACATGTTATCCCCTGTTCTATTCATTTGGTGGTTTTATGTTAGAAATTGATATCTTTCATCTTTAAGCTATGTTTGATCATTCCATGAAACTTTTAAATTGGAAAGTCACTCAAATTGGATTCTTAATGTCCATGCGGTAGATATATTTGGGAAGTTGTTTTTCTATTGTATTAGATTTGTAGTAGTTATTGACTGCAGTTACTGCCTCTTAGTGACCGGTTTAAAATATTTTGTCTAAGAATGGTTATTCAACTTAGGCAACCCCAGGGCTTTAAAATGGGTACCCTACTGAAGAGAGCAGAAGACTGCAGTTCCTCAGCCATTGATGTGAATCACATAGGTTACTCGCGACATGTATACAGGAAGTATATGTGGAACTACTTGTTATTGTATGCAATTGTAAGACTTTCCATAGATATATCTTGCTTAATGAATGATCTCTTCAGAAATTAGCATATGCCAAGTCTCTGTTGCTATAGCACCAGAAAAAACATATTTTACAACTTCCGAATTCTGGTTTATACTGGGATCTATCTGTTTAACTACCGTACAAAGATTATTTTTACAAGCATCAGTTTTTATTTATTTTGTGTATTGCTTGGAGCGATATTGTTTATGTATATCATTTATGTTGACTCAAAAAGAATTTGAAGAAGCATGGATGAGAGCTGTAAAGGAGCCTAAAAGCATTAATCTCAAAAGATTACTCTTGTAAATGCTTATATGTAGTCTTATTTTGAGATGATTTGTTTTTTTTTTTTTACTGCTCAAGTAAGATTTTATGTTTTATATCTTTCCCCTTCCTGCTCGTGAATTTTATTTTTCAAAATTTTCTCATGTTGTATGCAGCCTTAGCTAAAGCGCAACAGTTATTACTTGATCAACAGGAGAGGGATTACATTCTGAGCCAAGTTGTTGCAGCAAAAGGTCTGTCGCATCCTCGCTATTCATTCTTTTGTTCTCTTTAGTCTTCCTTTCGCCATGTATAGACTGCATTGACATTCTCTCTGTATTTCCAATGGAGCATTTGCACTGTTGCTGCAATTCTTCAGTGTCTGTTTATGATATTCTTTCTTTTTTCAAATGGGACAATTTTGAGAAATGGGGTTTGTTTCAAAATTTGATTTTTTTTGTTTAAGCTGAAGAAGTGCTGAGGAGTTGTTTTTCACCCAAAACTCTTCTTTCACTGAGAAAACACGCATAAATTTTCCCAAACAAATCAGCTTACACAACTTGTTTTTCAAAAACTTCTTCAATATGCTGTCCAAACTAAAGATGATAACATATAGGGTCAAAAAACTTGTTGTTCTGGTATTGTGAGCCGTCTTCTATAACTCAACATGGACGGATGGAGACTGTTCTGTATTTTCATTATGTTGCTCACTCACTGGAACTACTATATCAATTATTCTTCTGGTTTCCTTTATCTCTTTTAATATTTTGTCTCCATATAATACTGAAACTTCTTTGTTTTCCCCTTTTTGTGTATGAGCACAGAAGAATTAAGATCAAAGTGGAAGAAGCAGCTCAAAAAAGATACTGCTAGCAAATTGAAGTCATTAGTTACTGAGGTAAGTCTGCAATTCTCTCAGTTTTTTAAAATTGATCTGAATTTAACTGGAATTATTGCTTCTGGATATTCAGATGGTGAATTTCTTCCTAATGTTGTATCTTCTATTGAGATGACATTATATTTTTACAATGAAACCGTGAACATCTCACATAATCAAAACCACATTAAACCGTGGTTATGTAACTTCATGCGTTTTAGACTTACTCTTGTTTCACCATTCCACTAGTATGTTTTTTATTTAACTCCTTGTGTTTCGTTTTTTGCATGATTATTATTCCACCTTAATGATTTGCGTAGTAAGGAACCTATATGGTTTCAATAGAGCATTTAGGAAAATATATAGCACTATGTAACTTTTGTGTTTCAGATGGTTGATTTCTGTACTCCTGATTGTGCAAACAGGGTAAATATGACCAAGAGCATGAGCAGTCAGAGGAATTCCAGCAGCAGCTGAAGTTAAAGGTTAGAGAAATATTGACAGATCAAGAATGGCGGAGGAGAAAAATGGCAATGAGGGTATGTTCCTTAGCTGTTTTTTTAATATGTCATCTTTTTGGATTTCTTGTTAAACTTACTGTTGGATTTTGCGAAGATATCTGAAGAGGAAGGTCGCTTGAAGAAAGATGAGGAAGAAACAAAAGAGATGTGGAAAAGAAAACGTGAGCATGAGGAGCAGTGGGAAGGAACTAGAGAAAAGAGGGTTAGTTCTCTAGCTCATTTATGGTTATTGTATGTTCAGTGAAGTATGTGATTTATATAACTCGCAGTTGGTGAACTTCTCAGTAGTTTGCCTATTTTTCAGGTTCATAGGATTTATAAAAGATACTGATGGTGTATCCTCAGTTACTATTAACATGTTTATAGCAATAGCAGTACTATAGTTAAATGTTTTCTAAGTTATGATCTACAGGTAGATCTCTTCCTGATAGCTGCTTGCTTTTTCTTCGTCTCATCAGGTGTCCAGTTGGAGGGATTTCATGAAGGGTGGGAAAAAGGTATTTTTGATTTGCTTAGATTGCCGTCAATAACTCTTTTGTGATGTTAAAGAAGGTGTGGATGGCGAACATCTTGTAATGATAAGTTTCATCATGCATTTTTGCAGGCTAAGAAAGGAGAGATTCGGCCTCCAAAGCTTAAGACAGAAGATCCCAACAAATCTTATGTTCAAAGACCAGTTAAAAGAGGTTAACCCATGTACTGTGATGGGTTTTTACTGCTTCCATAGTGCCATGAATCCTCATTGAAAGCTTGAAGTGGCTTCTTGAGTGTAAGCTTCAACCTTGTGTAAAGTTGTATTTGTTAAAAAGCTAATTATTGAGCAGCAAATTACATTTTGCTCTCCAGTGTTGACCAGGTAGTAGAGAGCTTTTGGAATTATGTTCTGTGCACCTTATTAGTTCATCAGACTTCATCGTATGGAATAGAAGAGAGAAAGAGCAGGGCAATTTTACTGCTTTAGAGAATGACTGGATCTGGTATTTCAACACCTAAAACAAAGGGTGAAGCGGTACTGCACCATAGCTTTCTTCAAATGAACTCATCACACATTCTACGCAAAAAAAAGTTTTTAAAAAAGGAGCTTCATGTAATCAACAAGAACCGTTAACTGATCTTTAAAATAGCTTATCTGCAACTTACATAGTAAACAACACACTACAATTTTTGTTGTCTCATTTTCTTGTTCAGGAGGTAGTATATTTTACAAGGCAGCGATACACAAAGCAACGACATCTATGATACATGAATTACAACAGCTCAGGACTATCTATCTCAGCAATCCGCAGACAAAAATGATGATACACCTAAACGATGAAAAGAATATGTAGGGACTAAACAAAGAAAAAAAAATTCAATGAAAACCCAGCACTACACGCCCATGACAATGATCAAAACTCCGTCTACCTGCTTGCGGCTCAATGTACACCTCTATCGAAAACCCCATCTGCTCTGTATCATGATGAAACAGAACTCACGAATTGCCACCTCCAATATCTAATCTGATTTTCTGAAGACCCTTCCATGGAAGAATAACAACGTGGCTCAAGCCTTAAACTTTTCGCGAGGATAAGTATCTCCATTGAACTCTGATTGGTGATCGGCTATGTACATATCACTGGAAATCCGACATGTTAGCATGAGCCTGGAAGTATAGCAAGACAATTGCACTATAATTTAAGTCCAAGCAACAGAACCTCGATCATTGGCTACTTGAGGACGTCCTCTGGTTGGTGTCGGTGGTCTGTTGGCATTTAGTTCCTATCCCAAAAATAACGAGCAAGATCAAAAACACATCAAAGAGAAAAAGAAAAAAAAAGAGAGATCTGGTAAATAACAAACCTGCATCCAAGTGTCTTCTATATGCCGCTCAGGTGAAGTTTCAGGAGAGGAAATTGCTGGCGGCAGTGGGTGAATAAGTTTTGGAACCACAACAAGATCTCTACCCAATACCAAGATAGCACCAGCATTATTGGCAGTACCTGTAGAAAGGATGAGAAAAGAACAAAAAGAATTTGCATAAAGATAAAAGACGTTCCAAGAAATAGAAAACCTCTAAACATCCAAAATTTGCGACATCTTACCACAATAATTTGTGGCTGAGAAAAGTGTTATTAAATGTCCCTGAGCAAATCGTTCAAATCCATCCATCACACATTCATGCGCTCGGACAATCAGTTGAAGATCATTATTGTTGCAGAATTCCATCACACGATCGGGCTGCATGTATGCAAGTGTTAACATTAGTTAAACGAGAAATGCAAGGGAAACTATAACCAACCAAATACCCTGGAGACCAGGATAGCTAGGAGATATCTAATACTGAAGCACCACATAAACTGAAGTACTAAGACTCCAGTCCAGCAAACAGACAATAAATGTCCCAAATAACTGGAAACTTTAAGTAGTGAAAGCCCAACTGGTGAATCAAATAAGTGACTTCAAAGAATCGTGAGTTTAGTATCTTATAAAAGGTCCAAGCTACAAAGATGGAAAAGCTGCAATTGCACAAAGCGAACTCAAGAAAATGACAGCCCATAGAATGTCAAAGTGAAGCAGGGCGGACAAAGCAATCTGGACTTTTTTGTTTGAATTATCATCTCTTTCCATACTGGGTGGGCCCTTTTAAAGAACTCCAGTGAACTGATAAGAATATGCAGCTTCCCAAAATAACAGACAATAGGTTGAGCCAGCATCCATAGTATCGGACATTGCATTTGGAGAGAAAAATATCTCAAAATTGACACGAAATGTAAATTACTCACCCCAAAAGTGACCAACCCAGGGCCTCTTGCATTGGGTCTTAATCCTTCAACACTATCATTTTCTGTAGGGTCAGACCTACAAGCACGCGCCAGCGTGAGAAAGTATGAGGATGTTAAAGTTAATGAAGGAAGCATAGGAGAAGGAGACTAACCACAATAAATCCATAAGAACAATTGAGCCAGCATCCATAGCAATAGGGCGTTGGATATTTTCTATTTGTTCAACATGATTAATTGACCTTCCAATACCACCATGCATACAGATTATCTTTTTCTCGATTAATGCTGCCAGAGGAAGCCAGTTGAACAACCTGTTAAATCGATGCCAAGCCCAAATTCCATCTCGCTCACCCTGTTGCATATATAGACATCAGTGTCTAGCTTGAAAAGCAATTACAAGCTTTAGCCAGTAAATCATAACATACCATGCGTTCAATGCACTCAATTCGAAAGCCGAAAAGCGCATTAATATCAGCAGCTTCATGGTTCCCACGAATTAGATGTACATTGAGGGGATACTCAACCTAAAGCATCAATTTATGTCATCAAAATCACAGGGTAACTAAGAATGTGAAAGCAAAGCAAACATCAAAATATAAGAGGTGCCTTTAAAGCAAGAAGAAGAGTTAGAAACAAGAGGTACCTTTAAAGCGAGAAGAAGGGTCATTGTTTCCAAACTGTGCTGGCCCCTATCAACATAATCTCCTAAGAAGAGGTAGTCAATATACCTGATGGTCACTTATCGAAATTAGTATCAAGACTAAAAGGACAAATATCGACTCCACAAATCAGATCAATCAAAAAATTGGTGCAAGTCTGCAGGAGTCAGAACTACAGGAGAGACAGCAAAGAGACACCAACAAAATATTGTGACACATTTTCTCTGTACTCCTTCAAGGAGTTAGTTTGGTTCTTGTTTTGGTAACAATTACCAAGAAGCTCTCACAAGGGCTTAATTTAGAGAAAGAAAAAAGAAAACATTCCCTTCCATTTCCATAATAGTGTTGCCCCACAAAATCAAAAACAGTATTCTGATAGCCTACTGAGACACCTGACAGTTACAGCAACGAGCTGTGATACACGCAATGTCAATCAAAATATCCATTTCAAAACAAAAATGAGGATTAAGATAGAAATAATACTACAACCCAGGGAACTAAAGACTGTCAAAAGGACAGCTGGAACAGAAAATAAACTAACAGAAGCAAGATTGAGCCAAAGCACTTACGATATATCCCCAGCGGTCGATGGGGAACCATACTCATCGAAAAGACGCATAAGATCCCCAAATTGCCCATGCAAGTCACCAAATATCTTAATAGGAGCCCTAAGCTGTATAACACTAGGTTCACTCGCAAATATCCTTTCAGCACTGTCACAAAGATCAGCTATCTCATTGCAGTCCAAGAAAAACTGTCGCCGAACAGGCGGTTTCCAGCCACGAGGCTTCAGAAGATGGGATATCACCTGAGATAGCAAGGAAAGAAAAATAATATAACTAATATATTGCAGTTATTTGTCTTTACACGATATAAAAGCTTAAGCTATAAAGTTGATCACAGTTACATTTTTTGCAGAGTGGAAGTCTTTGCTCGGGTGTACAGAAAAGTTAGGGGCCTGATTGAATTAAGACAGACAGTCCAGCTCTCATCACATCCCCCCCCCCCAGCTCACCCTAGAACAAGGCCACAACATATACACAAGGAAATATAAATATTATTCTCTCTTTCTTCCCTCCAAAGTACTGTTGCACACTTTTACTCCCCAGTTCTTTATTGAACTTCTTAAAGACCTATAGTTCTATGTTTAAAAAGCACTCTTGAGAAACACTTGCCAAAATCAAGAGGAGAAGAGATAGTTAGAACATATAACCTAGAACGGCAAATGGAAACAGTCAATAAAACACCTATCTTCCTAGTGCAATAGAGCAATGCCAGGAGCAGAACAACCGAATCGGCCATCTTACTATCTAGCTGCTACTCAATGGCCCTTCAAATGGATATGCCAAAAAATAGAGACAAGCCAAATATATTGGATTTAATTAATTCAGCTACTTATTTAGCAAGACTTATGCACTGTTTCCACCATGGGATTTTGAAGTTTCGGTGCAAGCAGTTTACCCTTTTAACTTTCATGAATAACAAATCCGATAAAAATAGTAAGCCATATTGTGGCACTTAATCTGGTAATTCATCTGGAGACAAATCATTGTAGTACCTTTTTAGGAACACTGTTGATGGACATTTGACGATCCAATAGTTTCCTTGCTGCTGTTGCATTTTCTGGTGTTCCATAACTAACTCGCCTGCCTTCATTTTCAAACTGATCAATCGAAAGCTGCCGCACCATGCCACCTAGAGCACCACCAGTCTCTGCAGCTATAACCACCTTCAATGCATTAAGGCACATCATCAGTCAACTTATGAGCAAACTAAGACAAACACATGGTATTAAGGATCTGAACACTGACAGCACGATGATGCAGCCGGACTCCAGCTGGGACAGAATTATTTGATAAGGCAGAGTCAGGCTTGATCACAGTAGACGCCTGTTTTCCACTTGGTGTTGCCTCCGCTCCACGGTCCCTATCTGGAAGTTCAACTTCTCCATTCCCTTGTTGACGAGCTTTTGCAGCTGCTAGTGTAGCAGTAATAGCCTCAGCTTCTGCAGCAGAAGCCTCCACTAAATATTCAACACCTTTAATGAGTCTCCTGCAAACGAAACAAACCGCAAGATATATTTTTAAAAAACTAATCATGCATTAACAAACCAGAGATAGCAGATATTGTTGTTCCTATGCAACTGCAAACTCACCGAGGTCCTTGAAGTGTCGCATTTTCAGTGCTTATATCAGAATACATATCACCATTTACAGGGGGGGCGACAGGAGTTCCCAGTACGACTGAGCCATCATTAACTGCTTCAGGGTCTGTTTGCCTCGTTCTTTCATCACCAAAACCATACCTTCCTGTTAATCTACCCGCTTGTATATTAACTGCAGCTGCAGCTGCTGCATGTGAAGCTG
This sequence comes from Solanum pennellii, assembly GCF_001406875.1. NCBI lineage: Eukaryota > Viridiplantae > Streptophyta > Magnoliopsida > Solanales > Solanaceae > Solanum > Solanum pennellii. Next base: position 56,475,356 of record NC_028642.1, read on the forward strand.
CACTAGTTGTTTCAGCAGCAGCCAAGTCTTCAGCAACAAGTAAGTCATCTAGCAATACCCCTGCAACCAAAAAAACAACAGGATTAAACTTGTTGAAGAAACAAGTGATCTAACTTCTGAGTAACTTCCAAGGTATATTTCATTACACTATTCATATTATTTATAGTTGGAAACATGCCACAGATACATTTGATGTTATCTTTTGACTTTCACATTTGACGGAGTATTTTGCTGCTTATACTTTGAAAATTAAATGAATGCATTGCATGAAGAATAAGGATGTCTACTTGTCCATAATTAAAGAGCTAGGGCAGGGCAGGTTTGAAGTAGCTGACTTGGTTGTTGTGTCATTTTTAAGATGCTGAAGTGTCTGAAGAACGGAGGTGGAGTACTATGATCCCATTGTATAAGAGATATTCAAAACTACGTTAACGAAAGGGGTATCAAGTTGTTAAGCCACACTATGCAAGTTTGTGAGAGAGTGGTGGAGATGAGGGTGAGGAGGTTGTGTCTTTATCCAAGAACCAACTCGAATTCATGTCGGGGCTATCAACTAGAGAGGTCATTCATTCCATGAGGTAGAGCAATATAGGGAAATAAAGAGGGACTTACATATGGTGTTTATTGACCTTGAAAAGGCTTAAGACAAAGTCACAAGGGAGGTTCTATAGGGATGCATGAAGGCTTGAGGTGTACTAATGACTTGGCCCAATTGGAGGTGCAACCCCATCACTAAGGACAAGAGGAGGGTACTAAGAGCACTTGGTAGATAGAGTTGCACCAGGGATCAGCTCTTAGCCCATTTCTATTTGCCTAAGTGATGGAGAAATTGTCGAGCATATCCAAGGCAGGGTGTTATGGTGTATGATATTTGCAAATGACATAGCTAGGCTAGAGGTTTGGGACAAACACAGGAGTCCAAAGGCTTCAGGTTGAGCAAGACCAAGACAAAATACTTGGGAGTGCAAATTCAATGATGTTAAGACATGGGTTGGTGTGGAAGACTTGATACAGTGATCATCCCCACGAGAGGATTTAATCTAAGGAAATGGGGAGATCAATGATGATGTCACATCGTACTGGTGTGGGATAGACGAAATAGAGACATGTGTAATAAGGAAGTGCCACCGAAATTCAAAAGGTATGTTCTACGTAGTAGTGGTTAGTTGTATGGGCATACAAGGAGAAATAAGATTAGAAATGTAGATATCCATGACAAGGTAGGAATGGTCTCGATGGTGGACAAAATGAGGGAGGCAAGGCCAAGATGGTTTGGACATCTAAAGAGGAAATGCATAGATATCCTAATGATGATGAGCGAGAGGTTGGTTATGGTGGGTCCAAGGAGAGGTAGATGTAGGCGAAAGAAGTACTGGGGGAGGTGATTAGATTGGACATGCGCATCTTCAGCTTACCAATGGCATAATTGTAGATATGAAGGTATGGAATTCGCAAACTAGGATAGAGGGTTAGTAGATATGATGGTAGTTGGAGGACCGAATCTATGGTATATGTTCAATTTTTACGGTAGTATTAGCAATAATATCATAGTTTCTTGTCTTCGATTTTTTGTTACCATTGGTGTTTCTTGTGCTTCGATTATCACATTATTTCGTTGTTGTTACTGTTCCTTTTTATTTCTCTTTCAAACTGCTTTGAAATGCTTTACTTGAAGCTACGGTGTCTAGCGCAAACAGTCTCTTTACCTTCCCGAGGTACACCCTACCCTATATGTTCAATTTTTACGGTAGTATTAGCACTAATCTCATAGTTTCTTGTCTTCGATTTTTTGTTACCGTTGGTGTTTCTTGTGCTTCGATTATCACATTGTTTCATTGTTGTTACTGTTCCTTTTTTTTCCTCTTTCAAACTGCTTTGAAATGCTTTACTTGAAACTACGGTGTGTAGCACAAACAGTCTCTTTACCTTCCCGAGGTAGGGGTAAGGATTGTGTACACCCTACCCTACCCTCCCAAGACTTCGCTTGTGGGAGTACACTGGGTATGCTGTGGTTGTTTGCTATATGCATACTAGAGATGGGATTCAAATAGTGAAGACCACTTATGAATGCCTAAAACAAAGCACATCCAGCACCACCCCGGAGACGAAGAAAGATGATAGAAGATACTTTTAGTTACTTTACGGATTCATTTTTCACAGTTCTGATCAGCTAGTTACTTTACAATTCCAAAGAAAAGTAAAAATGGTTGTCATCTGAAAATCAAACTGGAAAGCAAATATAAGAACATTCATTGATGTCTATCTTATAGTCTTACCGCCACGCAGACCACCATAAATAAATATCAAGTCACCAACAGCAACAGCTGCATGTCTACAACGCCTAGTCAATTCAACTGCAGCATCACCGCCAGCTGCATCTGCACTAAATCTGCCAGTTCTAGGACTAGTGACAACAGAAGTTGTGTCACACCACACTCCTGCAGCTGTATCAAGAACTGCCAAAAGGGGGAAAGTAACCATGAGAGTGAGGAATGAACATAACAGTTAACCGGAAGTAAAAATAAAGGAGTTAAACAAACAGCGGCTCCATTGAGTATCATCAGAAGTAAATAAAATACCTGCTATACTGGAGGAGTCCTCCACCATGCGACCACCACCAAGTGCCCCTCCAGATACATGGAGCCGAGCATTAACAAAAACCTATAATACCAGAACATAACAGAAAAATATTATAAGAAGATTTATCTGAAAGATGCAGTTGATAAAAGGCATGAAACAAACACTTACAGCGGCATGTTGATATCTAGAGGATGGTGACACACCAGGAGCAATGGCCCATTCCCAGCGCCCATCTCTATGCTTGGCAAGTCCATATGCGCTGGCTAGTGGCTGTGGATTATCAAGGCATTGGAAGAAGTATAAGTACAATCAACCAATGAGCACAAGGGCACACGAGAACGAAGTAACAGCTCAGATTCCCAAGACAAACCAATTACACCAAGAGAAAGAGGGAAAAAAACAGAAAAAAAAAACAGAACTCTTGAATTCATCACATATGTTACATGGATCATCATATCTGTTCTTGACGAACCCATGTCGAACAGGTGTAGCACTGCATAGGTGTGTGCACGTCATGGTTCTTCAAAATATACCCACATTACAATCACTTGTGCAACCCATATCAGATACATAATCATATACTCGCTACAAAAAAAAATCCACGTATTTGCACTAGACTTACTGACCATTTTGAGAAATCTGAAAAATTATGAGAGCACTCGGTCAATTTTAATTTTTTTAAAGTCGATTTCAGTGAAACTGTCAATGTACACTCTATGTAAATCTGGCCAAAGCTAATGCAGAAGTCATCAAGGTTTACAGTCATAGGCAATAAAATGCACATCCAACTAAACTACAGTTTTCTGAAGTACCGTCCAGCCAAGCTGCATATATTTTTTAACTTCAAGCCCCAGATATCCATTGTTCATTTATCACTAATCAGCTGCATATATCATTGTTATGTTTAAGTGGATGAAGTTCAACACAGCGTCATCTTTCACTGACAGTTTCTTGGGCATAGAGGTCCAGAAAAGACAGTTGTAAGTCTATTATTTTTAAGTTAGTGCACAAAAGCCGAAGTATCTAAAAGACATGATCTGTTAAAAAGATATCATGTTAAAATAAGAATGTTTAAACACAATTCGCCAAGATACAAAAGTGAATGAACAAAAGAGCCCCTTATCTAGCAGTAAAACTTTTTAAGTTGGAGGTGATTTTCATATAAAATATGACAACGACTCTACGTGCGGAAATGGGAATAGAAGAGGAGTTAATGACAAAGATAGGGCTGAGAAAAATAGAGCACCATTTGTTCTAGAAAGAGAGCAAACGTTCTGGCGAGCTACCCTTCTAAGTGCAAGTAAAAAAATGGTAACGACAAACCAAGGAACAAGTAAATCAGCATAAAAAACATCCTTTTTTCTAATTGCATAAAAATATTTGCTTCACTCACCACACTATTGGCATCCCTCCCTCCACAAAGCAGAAGGAGACCATCCGATCTCGCACTTGCAGTTGCGTACCTATCCAAGTAACAAGAGCAGATTAGGATTTAATAACTTTACTGGACGGTTGGACCAGATTAAGACCACAAGAATTTATCTTCAGCTGGACATTATAAGAGGAAACTAGAAGCTCGGCCTCAAAACAGAAAATTAAGAAATTGTTGAAGATTAAAAAGTGTAGAACATTTTCACCAAACACTTGTACAGCTTCAGTTCAATAAACAGTACAGCCTAAAAAAACTTTGCTCAAGAAGATGCAGAAACTCTGAAAATATAAGAGACTAATATATGCTCAATCTGCAATTATTCATCATATAACCATCTTCTAGATAAGAAAAGAATGCATTTCCCACTTCTTGAGCAAATGTTTGTCATTTTTTTTATATATATACAAGTGGTGGTATACGGGCCACCGAACATGCACCTCAGCTAATCCACGACAGCCAGTTATGCAAGCACACATGATGACTCTTCCTTTTATTTCATTGTACCCTATTTTTTCCTCCAAGCCTGCAGACGTTTCAAGAGCTTCTAGGTCTTTGAAACAACTTTCTTCAATGTTAATCTGGAGGTCCACGTAGGATATAACTAAACCAGCTCAAGTGACCTTCTCACATAATGCAATTGTAACTATAACAACCCCAATACTTCTTTTTAGAAGTCAAAGGATCTCATTGCAACTTCCCAAGTTCATGTCCTACCCAACAGTAACTCTTTCCAGTTTCCCCCCCTTGGTGACTCGAAACTCCAACCATATGGTTGGAGAAAAGGGTTTTACCAGCAGGCCATCCCCCCATAGTCAAGGATCAGATTCATTCTTCTAACAGATAAATAGTGACCAAACAGTCATTAAAGATTGCCACTATTTATCACATGCTACTTCTTCAATTGACATGCACAAACAAAATTTTAAGTTCTTCACCATGTAATGAAGCACATAAAGTTCAGAAAAGCAAAATGAATACAGTTGAAGCAAGGACAAAATAGTGAACGTCATGTACAGTGAGGAGTTAAAGTAAACATCTTCAAGAAAGAGATCATGAAATTTACATGCAAGGAGGTGGGCCTTCACCCTCAGGCTCCAATTTGCGCCATTCATATGGCTTGGCAGCTGTGTCCAAAGCCCAAACATCAGCTAGAGGTCGCTTACCTGAAAACAATGGATTAAATTATTAATTCTTTGTATATTATTGCTTAAATTAAATGGAAAGACCTCTTCACGAGACTGACCATCATTTCCACCGATAGCCATGAGATATCTTTGCCCTACCAAAGCCATGACGTGGCCATAACGTGGCCCTGGACCAGGTCCTTGAACGACAACCCTAAAAAGAACAAAATTATTTCAGTAGCTGATCAGCGCACTTCACCAGCGAACACTATGTTCATCGAAACTAAGTTCCTACTTGAACTGCTAGGTGCTAACCTGTGCCATCGTGGGCGTTGTTGTGTAAGGTCCAGAACATGAAGATCCTCAGCTGACAATCCAGCTGGACCAATTCCACCCTGGATGAATAAGATTGAACATATTAACTAGCTGAAGTATATAATCATGCACGATGCAAATGAAATGCTTTCAGTTTCTACCAACCTGAATAACAACCATAGTTCCAACTGCAGTAGCAACATGAGCAGCCCGTGGTGTGGGTGGCTCTCCTATTGGGGTCATCCTGTAATTATTAATAAACAGGCGCATACTTTATCCATTCTAAGTAAACAACAAATTAGATTGTAGCCTACAGTGACACCAATAGCCACTTACCTAGACCATTTATTTGTCAAAACATCATAGCAGTGCACATCAGCAGTAGCCCCAGCTAAACCTGCAATTAAGACCTCTTCTATTAATTGGTCACTTCATTCATTGCTTTTAATCTACACAACTGGAAAGTAAACCATATTCTAATCAAATTCAAAAATTGTCCATGGATTGCCCAAAAAAGAGGTGGTCTGTCAAGTTGGATAATTAGGAGAATTGGAGGAAACATACGAATTCCAGCACTTCCAGCAGAAGAAGGAGTTCCTGAACCAGCAGAATTCCCTTCAAGAGCAGTTGCCCCACCAAAGAGAATAAGCCTAGGACCAATGTAATTGGGGCTACCTTCCTCTCCAACAGCCGGTACAGCCGTTAATGTATGCCCACACCTTGGCCCTGGACCATCCTCCTTCTTCTCCATAACTGCGTGCACCACAGAATATGTAGGAGCACACCTCGGCCCCGCAACCAGAGTACTGCCTTGCTGCTGCTGAGGCTGAGAAGTGGCTGGCTGTTGCTCATCCTTAGGAGTCTCCGGCAGAGATCCCCCGGCTGATGACTGGCCGTTTAGCTGCTCCGGCGCCACGCCTTTATCCTGATCGTGATCGGATTCGGATGACATCGTTGAATCCACATCCATATCCCTCACCTCGAAACCCTAGATTCCTAAGCTTATTGGAGCTACAATCCTCAATCATATCCACTTTGGATCACCATTTCCAATCCAATTCAAACCACAAATGTCGAAAATCACAATTCCCAGTCCCTAGATCCTCTGATTCAAATAAATCCAACTTTTTCGAAAATATTACAGACCAAAAGGAGAAAATTCTAGGTTTCTCTTCTCTCTCTTATTCTCATGAAAAAAAAAAAACTTCAAGACGGTCTTCGAGGAATACAATAGCAGGATCAATCCTAACACTTTCTCTCTCTAAAAGTCCTTCTCTGTCCAATCCTCCATCACTCGTTTTCTCTCTCTATAAGTATTTATATGTATCTATAGATTCATACGTATTTTTCTGCGGATAGTATCTCTGTCTCTCTCATCTGATGTGAATGGTTTAGAAGATATGTGACTACGGTGGACTTCATTCTTTACCCCTCAAGGTACAAGTCCTGATGCATGATGTACCCTTTGTTTTCCCAAATAGTACAAGCATTAATGCATGAGGTACATCAGATTTGTGCCGTCGTCAGATTTTCGCTTTTGTAAAATAACCGGTTCCGATTTCAACGGGAGAAGTGCCCTTGTTGATTGGGTGAAAAAGAAGAACTCCGTCAGACGCGCAGGGGAGGCGCGTGTAGCGCGTGTATGAAACTGATTCAGCCTGACAAATACATATGGGATGAGAGCTGGCTTTGGCTTAAGATGATGCTATTCATGATTGGTTAAGATTTATTCATATTATTTTATTTTATTTTTTAATCGTTTTATTATATATTTTTGTTCCTTTAATTTATCATACATTGTACTTGTATCGAAATGCCAGATCATGAATTGTGAAATCTTCATTGTAGGGATTAAAATGTATGCATATTTGATTATTTTTTAAAAAATTTAGAGCAAATATACTAAATATCAATTATATACGCATACTTGGTTATCTCTTAAAACATCTAAAGCAAAAATATCAAATATCAATTATGTAATGAATTGAAATAATAGTATTTAGAGTATTTCTGTCATTTACGTGCACTAATATATTCATTTGATAAAAGAAGACTGTTATTCTTAAAAACCATGCAAACTCTAAAAATAACGTTAAAAAAACATTTCAATTTTATCGACATCTATTAATTGGAAAATAAGTTTTAGTTTACCATCAGGTTGATTTTCAACCTATTAATATTGTATCCAGAATTATTATCTTATCTAAGATTTATATGGCGATAATATAACAAAATGATAATGACATGAATTTGTACTATTATTATTTATTTTTATTTAACATGACGACGAAATATATCTGAATTTGCTAAGAAATATAACAAAAAGTTGTGATATATAACAATACTCAAAAGAATAATTATGCTTTTAAAATTATAATATTAACTTTTATTTTATATTAAGAATAAAATAATAAATTTAAAATAAATAATTTTACAATAAATTATTTTGCGATAACTTAATTCAAATCGAAGAAGATGTCGGTAGGACATGTTATATGACATGGACAGTGGACACAGTTATCCATTTGGCAAACAGTGATGTAAGAATAAACTTTGAACTACACATGTCGACCCTACAAGTTTTTATGTTTATCGAATACTCCATCATTAAGTTTGTGTTTTGGACCATCGATGTAAAATTATATGTCAAATCATTGTTTAGTATATTGATTTGAAATTGAAATTAAGAAAAATCATAATCCAAAAAAAAAAGGATTTAAAATTTCAAATATCATGCAAATGTGAACTTAATTTAAAAGAAGATTCATGATTTATTTTTTTAATAAAAGAATCATATATAGTAAGAAGAGATTATTTATATTGTGTAAAGATAATATTAAAAATTAACTAACTATAATTATGATTGATATGTGATATTTTTATAAAAATTTGTGTATTGGTCTGTAATTACATATTTTTTTTTTTGTTTAGAAAAGAACATAAAGATGTACTACAATTTATTAATGTGATTCCTTCGAATATTTCAATATCTTGTTTATAAATTATACTTTACTCGTGATAAAACTGAACTTGTTAAATTTCTATATTAATAAAACAAATAAAACTTAAGAAATTTAAATTGCATACTCGATTAAAACATCAAACTTTATATTAATTTAATTTTCTTATGTTATCTGCAAACGGAAGTAGCTACAAAGCTTCAGTTCACATTGAATGTTTACCGTAATTCCATAAATGCATAACATCTTCTCATATACTGTTATACTTGAATTTAAAAGTATAATTAATATAAGTTTTGCCTTAAATTATCACTTGTCCGTAATAAATAAATAAATATAATTTAATGTAACAACGAACTTTAATAAAAAAAATTCCTTTATTGATCCCTCACATGGCGCTTTTCTTTTCTAAATCTTTTTGCAGTCGTGAAGCATGTCTATTAGGGCAAAGATATCATGCTTCAGTTTAGACATTTGGTTTGTTCGTGTACTCTATAATTTGACTTCATTCAATTAGTTAACAAAGTGCAACTCCCACTTATCTCGAACCATAACCTTTTTTTCCGAAATGACATTTCCAACAAAATTTTCTTTATACTAAAAAACTTGAATCAAAACTCTATAATTCAAGATCGTTATTAGTAGCTCAAACTTTAAAAGTTATTTGAACCTTAACTTTGAAAGCTCGCTTCTTTTAGAAGTCATAGAACATATGTACCATTTAATCCGACTTCCAACTTCGGGCATGGGTACACAAATAAAATTAACCAGATAAACACATGTATCTTACGTAACATAATACACTTTTATGTGAATTGCTCCAGGTAATTAATCATACTCGACATTATCAGGGTTGTTTATTTGCTATTGCTTGCTATTATAGTTTAGTTTGGGGAAAAATATTACCTAAAATTATCAACTAGCAAAAAAGAAAACATTCTACAAGTTATAACCAAAGTAAAGAAAATGCTGTATTGAGTGCAAAAGGAGGGAAAAAGAGGCTAAATATGACAGAAAGTAACTTGGAGAAAAAGACTTAGATTTAGCTTTTTCTTTATATGCTTATGACTCAGTTCATCATTGAACATTCACAACAACAACCCTCTAATCATCCACTCATGATTCACCCAAATTTTCTTACTACATATGCACAAGAGAAACAGACACTACACATCAAAGGGAAGGAGCCTAACGGCATCCTCTCCTTGAACCTCGTTGTAGTACATATGCTACAACAAGAAATTTAACCAGATTGGACTCGAGCTCGAGTAGAGATCGATCAGCTTGGTAGAGCTTGGTAAGGAGCGCTTTAACTCCTTCTTAGTCTACCAAATGGAATACTGAACACCTAAATAAAAGTAAAAAAAGAACTTAACCAGATTACACCTCAACAGTACCTTTTGACTATTGATTGTTTTCGGTTGCTTTCTTTGAAAGCTCATCCATAGTTTGTAGTAGTTATATTTAATTTTAGGGTTACTTAGGCTGAGGGCATTCTTTTTGACAAACCCTTCAAGACCTCATTCCCACATGATACTCCTTCTAATATTTGTCTTTTGTCTTCACAACATCAAAATTTGCATTAGAGTTCTCCTCCTCTTCGTCATAAGCTGTAACCAAAAAATAAATGAAAAAGGGAAATGGTTCAGTTCAAATAGCATCAGATCCTAACTCAACAATCACCAATTCGCCAACACATTCGTTATATCTCTAGCTTCATTGATACTTTGGTTTTAATGTTTTAAACCAAAAATCCAACACCTTTTATAAGAAAATTGGCCATAGTTTGTTTCATAGTGATGATTGAGACATCTGGTCTAACTTTCCCAGTCCAAATCCACAATATTCAACAGCAGATGCCATAACTTACCTACTATCTTCTTTATATAAGACATAATCTCCTTCTTGTTCTTTCTTTGTCCTGTGGGAGTTTTTCCATTCAGCCGCCCAAAAGATACCAAAGAAGACTAAAAAGTTGTGTCCAAATTTAACAATTAAATACTAATACAATGGGGGGAACTTTTTCTTTAGGTTGTTAATTGTTATTCAAGACTTGTGAGCGTATGAGTATGCGACAAAGCAAGAAAGAATAAAATTTTCAAGATTTTCTACAATATCTAAGCATTGATTCATAGAATGTTTATAGAAATGGTTACACATGACAGTTCACAATTACTAGTTTAAGAGAAGTTCACATAAAGTTGGTGAAAACATAACTATCTTCACATATTGAACAGCTCCAATTCACCTAATATGCTCAGCAATTTAAAATATCTAGTCTAGATAGATTCTAAAAATGTCTCATCACCATAAAAGGGAAAAAAGAAAGCACCTTGAAAAGATTCACCACTCAAATTGTTCACACTTCGAGTATCTTCAAGCTAACTTTAGTTTAGTGATATTACTAGTAATACTTTCTAAAACACTATAACAGCCGTCAATCTCAAATCACCAATTCTACCAAGTAAATTCACCAAAACTTAACTGAAAAAAATCACAAAAAGGGAAAGAAGAGAACTTACCAAGAAAAAGAAGTTTTTAGTCCTTAAAAATGACGGAATCCGCCATTGCCATCAACAATTTCAAGCTATCCGGAGAGAATTTTCTTGCAAACATGTAAGGATAAGTTGAATTCGACTCTCGGAGCTTGAAAATCAGCTCAGGGGAAACTTCAGGTGGCTGATAAGTATGGGGATGTCCACCAACTGAGTCGGTCCAATTCACCCGAGTCAATGTGTGACGAGTACAGCCATTAGGATCCTCCATTGATAACAAAGTAGGAAAATAGTGTTCTTCAGGATAACAAGACTGGATTTTGACACAAGGTTTCTTAAATTTCCTCCATAGCTTACTATCCTTAATCACCATCAATGAATGTTTTCTTGTAATAACAAAAAACTGTGACCCAACACGGAATTTATCAAAACTCACTTCTGGTTCCATCACATTTTCCCCTCTAGCATTATACCTATCTAATAACGAAGGAGATTCCGTAAGAATCTCTATATAACTAGGGAACTCCATCTTCCTAGATAATTTCTGGGTATCCAACAGAAAATTGTAAAAGTAATTAAACGAGTGCAAAGGTATACAATGCTGAGAGATAAGAGCAAAATAAACATTATCTGGGTCATCAAGCAAAGCGTGAGCTAGAAGGCGACGCGTGGCTGAGATAAGTGTCGGTGATGAGCGTTGAGTTCTCTTGGCATGTATAAATCTGTCGGCGAAAACACCCACCGGAGGATTAATCTTCACTGTAGGATCAGCGTGAATGTAGATATTATAGAGATGTGGATCAGACGCATAGAAGAACTTGTGCCACAAGGGTTCAAAGTGTAAATCTGAATTCGTTAAAAAGAGAAAAGCGATTTTAGGGCGGCGAACGGTGGTGGACCCGAGACGGAATTTGTTGGAAGGGTGTTTCCGGGATGGTTTTTTGAGAAAAGTAGCATCGGCGGCGATGGCTTTGTGAAAAAGGGAAAGATCGTCGAGTTCATCAGGGAGAGAAATGGGTATTTGTCGTTGAGGAAGAATTGATGGTGCTAAGTAAAAGATGATTGGGATAGAGATGAGAAGTGTAAGAGATGGGACAAGGATGTAGTATTTGAACATTGTGCACAAAAGGGGAAATGGGTTTAGAGTGAAAGTACCATTGAAAGGAGCTTAAAAATGGGGAGAAGAAGAAAGGGGGTTTGGGGATTAGGGTTTGGGGGAGAGATTAGAGGTGAAGATGAAGAAGTGAGCATTTGGATTGAGATTTGAGAAGAGAGAGATGTAGGAGATAATGGTGAAATAGCTTTGCTTGAATAGAGTTAAGTAGAGAAGTTGGGGGGGGGAGGTTAGGTATGGTGGGTTTGGGTGGGGGTGGGGTGTACTGTGGGTCCTTTCTTATTTATTTTTCCGGTTATTTGACGTAAAGGACTATATCATTTACACAAAGTTGATATTAATAAATACTATGGTATATGGTCCATAGCTACTAATTTTAATTTTACTATAATATTTAATTTAATTATATGAAATTTTTTATGGTAGTCCAAATTAGCCATTAAATTTTTAAATAATTATTTTTAGAACTTACGTAAGATAAAAAGGTATATCTAGGCTATTTATAAAGGGAAAATTGTATATAATAGTAAACTAATAACCTAAAATAAATGGAGTAGCTAGGGTTTGATTTAATTGTGCTCCATAGCAAACGTTTTGCAAAAAAATTGTCAGACGCCTCACTCCCAAATATCTCGCTCGCCACTCTCCTCCAAACTCTCGCTCGCGTCCTCACTTTTAATACAAACACAAGTGTATAAAAATTGTTTCTAATTGTATAAAACAAAGAAAATTGTATAAATACATATATTTTTGTTCCCTTCTCTCCCCTCTTCCAGATCTCGCTCGCCACCCTCGCCTCAAACAGAAGCGAAATGCGTTTCTGTTTGTATAAAGCGTGAAAAAATTGTATATACACATGCAAGTACATGTATTTTCGTCCTACACACTTATAATTATACAATAAAATACTCTCCTGCCCAGTTTCTTTTGCCTTTCTCTCTTTCTCGTTTTATACAATTTTCAAATTGTATCTAATTTATCTCTTTCTCGTTTTATACAATTCGATTCAATTGTATATTCCTTGTCAAGTCTCTTTTGTCTTTCTCTCTTTCTCATTTTATACAAATTCAAATTGTATATAATCGTTCTATACACTTATAATAATACAATTCGCTTTATACACTTTGTTTTTATACAATTCTCTGCCCAAGTGTCTTTCTCTTTCTTGTTTTATACACTTCGTTTTATACAATTTACTTCAACGCTATATGTATAGCGAATTATACAGTTTCTATGTTTGCTATGGAGCGCAATCATGCAAACTTTGCTATAGCATACAAATATGAATTTTTTATTTGATATATGTGAAAGTTGCCCATTTATAAAATACTAAAGATATATGTCGATCATTTTTTAAGGTCAAATTAAAGAAATCACATATTTTTTAAGATAAAATTACAATCTATCGTTTAAAAGTTTATAAGTATTGAAATCCCTCAAACGGATACAATAATATAAGTGTTAATATATTAAAAGGAGGTCGGATAAATTAATGGTCATAAAATCAAAGCGCTGATACATTAAAAAAAGGGTCAGATACATTAATTGAGGGTCCAGATAAATTAATGGACAAAAAATCACAGCATTCATACTTTAAAAAGAGGGTCAAATACTTTAATAACATTTTTGACTTAAGAGAAAAATAAAAGATTTTGTAAATTTGTAAAACTTATAAGGAATAATGGTAATAAGTAAATTAAAAGATAAAAACTTTATTTTTCTCGGAAAGTATTCTATTTTTAGGAATTTAAGAATGAACTCACACTTACGTGAAACTATTCATTCTCCTCTACCTAAATACAAACTTGTCTACAATCGAATATATTACATGAATATTTAGGACATTTTATGCTACTTTTATTCTTTAAATCTTTGATAATTTTTTTATATGAGTTAAACTGTAAAGGAGTTTGTAAGGCTAGTAAACTACTTTACCTTGTTAAGCATTGAAATAAAAGAGATTCAAATTTAATGTGAATATCGAGTATTGAATGAAAAATAAAATAAATATAAATAAAATAACACAATAAATAAAAACTTATATAAATGATCTTAATAATTGTACAATTGAGACTTAATTCTCGTTGTTATATAAATGTTACATTAAAAAAGGTTAAAATTAAAATACACCGTTAAAAAAATTCAATAAAACAGTAATTCTTTTAATTTGTCGGAATGTAATTACTTCTTTAGTATTATGCTGATTGAAATTAAGAAATACTTTAAATTAGACAAGATCTTGCAGCATGGTTTAATATTATATTTTATATTTGATCAATTATAAAGTATAAATCAGGAATAACGCATCATTACATGCTATTATTATTTTAATCCATGGCAATTAAATTTCCATTTTCATGTCTTGTAAGGTATGTGATGACAAACTTAATTAATATAGTATAGTATTAGGTCATCCAATAAGCAATCTTCAAGTTGTTTAATGTTAATTATTATTAAAGAAGGCATTACTTAAAGCTTTAGTAGTAGGTTCATTGTGTAAATAATTGTAACTAAGAGGGCTATTCATTAAAGAAGTTGTTAAAGTTAGTTAGAAGTTGGTTTATTATTTTTGTATATATGTTCAAGTTGTGTGTACAGAATGGGCATTAGAAAATATATACAGAAGAGAGGTTCACGTTTTTCTCTCATCTTCTTCCTCACTACATCTTCTTCCTCACTACTTCTTCTTCCTAACTCTCTATCTCTTCTCTGTTTCTTCACTTCTACTTCTTCTCTACAAGAAGATTAACATGGTATCAAAGCCTACACAGTAGAGCTTCAAGATCTCAGCCAAAAACCATGGCAACTGTCGATAATGAGTTGCCTGAGAAGCTGAGCCATAATCATCCATTGTTCTTACATTCAATAGATAATTCAGGTGTATTACTTAGTTCAATTCAACTAACAGGAGCTGATAATTTTTCAGTATGGAGTCGAGCTATGAAAATTGCAATTATAGGTCGAAACAAACTTGGATTCATTGATGGATCATGCAGAAAAGAGTTATATGGTCCTAACTTGACAAATCTGTGGGAAAGATGCAATGCGATAGTACTTTCGTGGATTATGAACTGTGTTTCGAAGGAGTTACTTGCAGGCATTGTTTATTCTACTAATGCAGCAGCTGTGTGGAAGGACTTGTGTGAAAGATATGACAAGATTGATGGATCACGTATTTTTCAACTACACAAAGAGATTGCTACAGTTAGCCAAGGTACAAGCTCAATCTCAACCTATTTCTCTAAGCTACGTGAGTTGTGGGTAGAATATGATAGTTTGGCACCTGTTCCTAGTTGTGAGTGTGTGAATTCAAGGGAATTTGTAGTGTTCATGCATAATCAGAAGTTACTACAGTTTCTCATGGGATTAAATGACTCATATGAACAAGCTAGAAGCCAAATACTAATGATGGTACCTTTGCCTACTATAAACAAGGCATACTCACTGCTTATTGAAAGAGAAAGCCAACGTATCATGTCACAGACCTCTCACAGTTCAAATTCATCAGATCTAAATGCCCTGTTTACTGCTCAATCATCAGTTCCCAAACCAAGGTTTAATACAGGTTCAAGCTATGATCCAAATGCATTTTGTGATTATTGTAAAAGAACAGGACACATGCAAGCTGTGTGTTACAAACTTCATGGATATCCACCTGGTTATGAGAGAAAGAAGAGAGGTTCTACTGGTCCTACTTACAATCAAGGTAGAGGAAGATCAAGTAATGATAGGAGGTCATATCCATCTGCTAACAATGCAATTAGTGATACTGATCATGCTGAGTTTAATAGAGTTGAGAATCCAAGAAGTCAAGGTTATGGCAGAGATGATAGACAAGATTCTGGTGACTATCACAAAGGGTTGAATGCATTGCAGGAACAATATAATCAAATACTGCAGATACTTGGACAATCAAATAAGCAAAACACCACTGAAAGAGACTCAACTTCACATTCCAGTGCAAATCTAGCTCAAGAGAACTATCCTGCATCAGGTAATGTTACTGCTCTTTCAGCTAGTATAGCACATACAGGATGGATTATAGACTCTGGTGCAACAAATCACATGACTCCTCACTCACAATTATTGATTAATAAACATCCATTGCCTATTGATGCACCTAGAAGTGTACAACTACCAAATGGAGATAGTACAGTGATCACACATACAGGTTCTAGTAGTATGACCTCACAAGACATTATCAATAATGTGCTTCTTATCCCTGACTTTAAGTTCAGTCTGTTGTCAGTCTCAAAAATTACAAAGGATCTACAATGTGCAGTATGTTTCTATCCTGATTTTGTGACTATTCAGGATCTCTCCAGTGGGCAGGTGAAGGTGATTGGTAGAGAACAAGCTGGACTTTATCTCATTCCTCATCCTTCATCTTCTGCAGATAATACTCAAACATACTCTCATTTGGTTCATGATGGTTCTCCAAGCTCACAAACTGTGTCAAGCTCACAAACTGTCCTATGGCACCAAAGACTTGGTCATACTTCATCTAATGTTTTAGCTAAAACTCTCAATTTTCCAGTTACAAAGTGTTCAAATGAGGTTCACAACTGTACAATATGTCCTCTAGCTAAACAACCAAGACTTCCTTTTCCAAATAGCTCTACTATATCTTCTAGTCCATTCCAGTTGATACATATAGATGTTTGGGGTCCATTTCATACTCCTACATATGATGGTAATAGATTCTTTGTCACTATAGTGGATGATTGTACTAGAATGTTGTGGCTGTTTCTAATAAAGTTGAAGAGTGATGTTTGTGTTGTATTGAAGAACTTCTTTACTCTAGTCAAAACTCAGTTCAACTTATTAGTTAAAAGCATTCGTACTGATAATGGTTCTGAGTTTGTTAACACTGAGTGTACACATTTGTATACAAGCTTGGGTATTGTTCATCAAAGAACCTGCATACACACTCCTCAACAGAATGGTATAGCTGAAAGAAAACACAGACATATACTTGAGGTTGCAAGAGCTATCAAATTCCAAGGTCACATTCCTATTAGATTTTGGGGACACTGCATTCTTAATGCTGTATATATTATAAACAGATTGCCTACAACTGTTTTGCATGGTCAATCTCCATATGAAGTGTTTCACAAGTGCAAACCTTCCTTACAGCATATGAGGGTGATAGGCTGTCTTTGTTTTGCTAAGAATATGCACATTAAGGACAAATTTCATCCTAGGAGTGTCATTGCTGTACACATGGGATATAGCACACATACAAAGGGATATATGTTGTACAATATCAAGGACAAAACATTCTTCATCAGCAGAGATGTACTATTTAGAGAAACTATATTTCCATTTGCTTCTCCTTCATCTACTGCATGGCAAATGTTTCCTAAGGTTGATGAATCTTCAGAGGTTGCACCTTTGTTCCAGCCTAATCCAACCACAGCTGTACATACAGATGTAGCTCCAGCACAAGCTACTCCTTCTGTAAGAAGATCACAAAGAAGTACAAAAGCTCCTATATGGCTACAGGATTATGTGGCATCTGCTCAGCTTCAATCCAATAGACCTTTGTATTCCATTGATAAGTACATTGGCTATGACAACTTGTCTTCTTCTTATCAAGCCTTCCTTACTTCATTTGGTACTGTAGTTGAACCTACTTCTTTTGAGGAAGCCTGTAAGGATCCAAGGTGGGTTGAAGCAATGCAAGCTGAAATATCAGCTTTGGAGTCTAATCAAACATGGCAGGTGGTTCCTTTACCTCACAACAAGAAGGCTATTGGGTGCAAATGGATTTTTAAAATCAAGTATCATGCCTCAGGTGAGATTGACAGGTTTAAGGCACGTCTAGTGGCAAAAGGATTTAATCAAAGAGAGGGGCTGGATTATCAGGAGACCTTTTCTCCAGTGGTGAAAATGGTGACTGTTAGAAGTGTGCTGTCCTTAGCTGCTAAAGAACATTGGCATGTTCATCAGATGGATGTGTCTAATGCATTTCTTCAGGGAGATTTACATGATGAGGTTTATATGGTTCTTCCTTTTGGTTTTAAGCTTCCAAAGGGCTTTAGTGTGCAGGGGGAGAAACCAGTGTGTAGGCTCACTAAATCCCTTTATGGATTGAAACAAGCACCTAGGCAATGGAATGCAAAACTCACTGAAGTTCTTGTCAAATTGGGATTTGTACAAAGTCATCTTGATTACTCACTATTCATCAAGAAAACTAGTACATCTCTGGTTATACTTTTAGTATATGTAGATGACTTGATGATCACTGGAAGTGATATCAATCTCATTCAAGAAACCAAAAGCACCCTACAAGAAAACTTCAAAATGAAAGATCTAGGGAATCTCAGGTATTTCCTTGGAATTGAATTTGCAAGATCACAAGAGGGAATTGTAATGCATCAAAGGAAATATTCACTGGAGATCATTTCTGAGGCAGGTCTCAGTGCTGCAAAACCTGCTGCTACTCCACTAGATCCCTATGTACAATTAACTACTAAAGAGTATGATGAGATAAATGGAATAAACAAAGATGATATGTTGTTGACAGAGCCATCAGTGTACAGAAGATTAGTTGGAAAACTAATATATCTAAATGTCACTAGACCAGACATTGCATTTGCTACACAGACACTAAGTCAGTTTCTACATCAGCCTAAACAATCTCATCTAAATGCTGCTCTCAAAGTGGTGAGATATATCAAAAAGGAAGCTGGACTGGGAGTTCTATTATCAAGTGCAAAGAGTAAAGAACTTCAAGTTTACTGTGATTCAGACTGGGGTAGCTGTTTACATACAAGGAGATCAGTTACAGGTTTCATGGTTAAGTTGGGAGGTTCACTAATATCATGGAAGTCTAAGAAACAAGCAACCATCTCTCGAAGCTCAACTGAAGCTGAGTACAGGAGTATGGCAAGTGCAGTGGCTGAAGTTGTGTGGTTAGTGAAGCTGTTCAAGGAGCTTGGAGTGGAAGTACAAACTCCAGTAACTATATATAGTGACAGCAAGTCAGCTATCCAAATAGCTGCTAATCCTGTGCTGCATGAAAGGACAAAGCATATAGAATTGGATTGCCATTTTATAAGAGAAAAGATACAGAATGGTTTAGTGCAAACTCAATACTTGAGCACCAAAGAACAAGAAGCAGACATGTTAACAAAAGGCTTGGGAAGAACTCAACATGAACATCTACTATCCAAGTTTGGTGTATTGAATCTATTCATACCTACAAACTTGAGGGGGAGTATTAAAGAAGGCATTACTTAAAGCTTTAGTAGTAGGTTCATTGTGTAAATAATTGTAACTAAGAGGGCTATTCATTAAAGAAGTTGTTAAAGTTAGTTAGAAGTTGTTAAAGTTAGTTAGAAGTTGGTTTATTATTTTTGTATATATGTTCAAGTTGTGTGTACAGAATGGGCATTAGAAAATATATACAGAAGAGAGGTTCACGTTTTTCTCTCATCTTCTTCCTCACTCTCTATCTCTTCTCTGTTTCTTCACTTCTACTTCTTCTCTACAAGAAGATTAACAATTATCATAAATTAAAGATGTTTCATTGACATAACCTAATTAATAATCCTATATAAAGATTAGTGCAGACGCCACGGGTTTACCCTTATCTAACCAAAAACCCACCAACCCTAATCCCCTATTTAAAAGAAATAGAGATGCCAAATTATGTGCATCACCTATAAGTACTACATATTTGTATTTTTTTAATCGATGATTATGATAGAGTGATAAAAATATTTTCGTTTTTAACTAGATACTCATGTTCGAATATTAAATATAAAATATATCTTATAAGAAATGTTTTACTTTTAACATTATTATTATTATGATAAAAATTACGATTAATTGAACCTGAATGAAATTTTATTAAAATATATTCTTGGTTACATTCTTATCATTTTTATTATTTTATAATTTTATTTTTGTTTGGTTAGGATGGGGCTAACAAAAGTGAGCAAGGAAAAGTAAAAGAAGGATGCTCTTTTATGAAATTAGAACCCTACATTTTAAGCTAAAGAGTGCTATTAAAAAACCCAACAAACCCATTAATTTCTTTTTCAACTAAGCAAAATCCTAGCTTTTACTTTTGGTTTATTTATTAATAATAAGTAAAATAAAACTTATGATGTAACGTTTTTTGAAAATAAATCTACATTTAAAAGTGGTTTAGGTATCCCAACCACCTTTCCAAAATACAAAAAATAAAGATAGGTGACTAATGTATGCATCAAGTAATAAAGCGGGGACGCCATCGATATAATATTGATGATCTTATAAAATAAAATAATATAATCAAGTAAAAGTAAATTTAACTCATTCTCCTTTCTATTGCGAATTTATGAGTTAATTTTACGTAAATATTGCTTTCTTAGATCATCATTTAGGTCTCGACCTCACCTAAGTGATGGTAGTTTATCACGTATATAATCTCTTTAATTTTATAAGATAAAAGAATAAGATATTTATACATAGCACTCTATCTATTGTTATTATTTAAAATTTTAAGAAAATTGATAAATAGATATTTTTTCAAAAATTCTTCCGAATGATGTTAAATTTGAGTTTAGTTGGCTCATATATTTGTCATCTAAAATACTGTTAAGTTACAATTGTTTATTAAATAGTTATTTAATAAATAAGGTCAAAATGATAAAATTAAATATTATTTTGCTTATCGTGTATATTTAAAATTTATGTTTTTACAATCTATTATAAAATTATTTTTGTTATTAAAAGTAACTAAATAAAATAATTATAATTACATTTAAAATTCTAAAATATAACTAAATAAAAACATTTCAATTAAATAATCTATAATAAAGTATTATTTATTGGTAAGGTTTGCATACACTTCATTATGTAAAAAATAATATGTTGAGATGAGGTTTACATGCATTCTATCATATTTGATATTACGAAGTAGGGGTAAGATTGAAACACTTTATTAAACTCGATATTTAATTTATTTGTTCTATTGTTTTTAGAGAACATCACACGGTTAAACAAATTTAAACTATTTACATAGTCATCATATCTATAGTTTGCTATAATTACCATTCGCGACTACCACTGAATGTTAATTCCACGAGTTGGGTTCGAGTTTATATAATTCACAACTAACAATTCTCGTTTGATTTGTATTTATATACAATGAGTTGTATTTGTATATGACATTGATTTCCTTTCATTTTTTCAGTTTTATCGTCAGATACATTTAATTGTTTTTGTATATAACCTTTTAATGTATGTATAAACGTGTAGTTTTCAGATTTTCTATAACTGTTTAAAGTTTAAATGTTTGTGTTTGTAAAAATTTAGTATTTCGAGTTTTATAATATTTGTATAATTTCAAAATTTATATTACTCAATCATATAAATACACACGAATTATACAAACGTATCCGTGCATTATACAATAAATAAATTATTGCTTTCTTTCGCTCGCATCTCTCCTCCCTCTTCCAGTCTCGTTTGATCACTCCTTCCTATCTCATTCTCGCTCACTTCTCTCCTTCCCTAACATATGGCTACGAATAGTGATTATCCAGTTATAACTATAGAACCTAATTAAATTATTCAAATGACTCTATGCGAAAACTTCCTTATTTTTAAATCATTTTTTTAAAAAAACATCTCTTTTTAAAATGTCATAGTAATATTTATATTTTGATTTTCTTAAATTTGATGCCAAACCATTCAAAAACTGCATTTCATTTATTTTGGGTAAAACTTAACTCAACGATAAATTCTGGTTATCTTCTCTTCCTTTCCCCTTTCATGAAATGCCGTCGCTGTCGTCCGGTCTCGTCACCGGCGGATTCTCCGCCGCCTCTGTCAGTTATCTCTATTTCCTTTGTCATGTTTAGTCTTCTCCATTGTTTATTCTTCACCTTTTTCTCACATCCCATTTTTGTGAAACCCAAAATCCCCCCTACCCAATGCTTCTACCTCGTGAAGAAAAAGAAGGCGATTCGGGTCTCAAAATGGGTCGACCCCATCTCCTTCCTCTATAAATCTGAGCAATAATGAAAGCTACAATACAAAGAGTGAACTACGGTAACAAGTATGATTCCTTTTGTTTTTGCTGCTCATATATATTCTCCATTTTCTTACTTTTTTGTCTATTGTTTTGTAGATTGAGCTAATCATTTTAGGTTTATAAGTATGAGATTTAGGCAGAGAAAGAAAGTGAACAACAAAATGGTGACCCCAGTGGAGCATGTATCTATCCCTCATGACCTCCCTGAGTTCTTTAAGATTTTTCACCCTGAAATATGCTACCCCCAACTGGTAATCTCTTCTTTCCCTTCTGCTAATTGTGGAAAAAAAACTAATGATTCATGTAATAATGTCAAAGTTTTCATGTATAGAGAGAATCAGTCTTGCAGGAATTTGTACTTAACTACTCATTTGATTGATTGAATCTCTGGGAATATGCTTTTGGAGAAATAACTAACAAAGGAGCTTTTTCCTCCTTCCTATAATGCCCATCTTTCGGGATGATACACATTAGTGCATTTGGTTGTATCGTGTGGCGGAACCAAGATTTTCACTGTTTGGTTCAAAATATGAAAAGTAATCACACAAAGAAGCTAAAGGGTTCAACATATACTATATATACATAAAAAAAAAGAAGACAATTTTAACCATGTATAAACGATGTAAGTTCCCATGGAAGGGGTTCATCCCTTGGCTCTACCTGGCTGTCTGCTATTGACTTGTATTAAGATAATTTGGATGAAATTAAGGAGCATTCCACTAGTTGAACTTTAACTTACTCCAACTTTCCCGTCTGTTCTTAATCTCTTATGTAAGAGATAAATCTATATATCATGCAGCTATGTTCTCTTATAGCTTTTGGTTCTTGTTTGCATGTTCACAGTTCATAATGGATCCTTTAAGATGATTGAGGTGTATTGAGTTTTAATTGAAAGCGTTGAGGAAAGTAATGTTCAAAACTTGCAATAAGTATCTCGTATTTAGACCGGTGTTTATCATCATACTAAGCAATGTATATTCGTATAGTTGTGTAAAAATTACACTTTATGCATCTGCCAAGGGAATGTCAATTAGATACTTCCTTACTGACTTCAGAGTGGACGAATGGAATAATAAACGATCTAATGGTGGTTAAGGTTCTAGATTTAGAAGACTATATTGGACATAATCTGGCCATCCATTTAGAAATTAGCTCTGGACTTAGAATTTCTATTTGTGTTGAAAGCTTTTCTGTCTTATTGTATTGTTTATATTGCATTAACTTTATTTCACCGGAAATTAAGCGAAGTTTTGTGTCTCCGTCTCTTAGAGAATTCCACCTGCCTTTATCAAGTTTTTCAATGGAGATATTCCTTCAATATGTGTGCTTGAAGATCTAGCTGCGAGAACTTGGAAGGTGGTTGTAGAAAAGAACGACAGTGATTTCTTTTTCATGGAAAGTTGGCCAGACTTTGTGTTGTATAATAATTTGGAATATGGAGATTTTCTAACATTTTCATATGCTGGAAACTCGAAGTTTTATGTTAAGATATATGGGAAAAACGGTTGCCTAAAGGAGGATGTAACAGCTCTCAAAGAGCCTGAGCTGCTTCCATTGGTAGAAGAAAAAGCACGGGGTAAGTTTCTTTGGAGATCTTCAATTTGTAGCTAGTTTGGTGTCAACACATTTGTCTCCATGTTTAACCTATAATGGTCAACTTACAAAGTTTGGAACCGATGCAGGAAAAAGCATTGTAGCTGAGCCTGCTGATCAAACAGATAATGGGTCAGGAGACATGGCTTCTTCAGTCACTTCATTTGAAATTGTCATTAAGGCATCCCACTTGAACAGAGCACGCTTGGTAAGTTTATTAGTCACAAAAATATTTTGTGTATGCATAAATCATTAAACACAACCTATTCTTGAAAATGTCATTAATCAAAACAGCTTTACCGTCCAAAAGGTGAACAATTTTGAGCTTTCCAAGGAAATGCTGGTAGGAATTTCAAGCCAGTTTTGCACTCTTAACAGTGAAGTGGGTGTTTGGCCATAAAAAAACCAAATGTTTTCCGGAAAAAAAGTGAATTTCTCATGGCTAAATGCGTCCTAACTATCTGCGACTCACTAAAATCTCTTCTTAACTGAATGTTCCAACCTCTAACATCATCTGAGTCTTCAGTAACACAATTGACTTTTGTATAGTTGTTATTGAAGATGTAATTATGTCAAGTTGTGCAACATCTTCTCTGCGTATGATATACAGATGATGATTACAGGGCGTTTAACTGTATAGTTGTTACTGAAGGTTTAATTGTGTCAATTGTTGTGCGATATCTTCTCTGCGTATGATATGCAAAAGATGATAACAGGGCGTCTAACTATTGTATAGCTGTACTTTGTGTGTCTTCACAATAACATCAGATAGGTAAAATCATAGTGGTCAAATGGTATTGCTTGAATTAGTTAAATATACTTTGATGGGAAATTGTATGTAGAACTTTTTAATTCATAGCATTTGTTACTAACCACTAGATTATTAAATGTATATTGGTGTCTGTACATGTTTTTGAATGTATATACTTGTGCAGAATTTTCCAGCTCCATTTGGCAATTGTTACTTAAAGAGGAAGAAGCGGCCACTTATGGCTACTCTTCGAACTGATAGTGGTAGCTGGACGATTGTTCCTCAATATTATGATAGATTGGAACTTCGGGAAGGGATGCAGAAATTTATAGACGACAATGCTTTGCGCGTAAATGATGTTTGCCGATTTAAGCTGATTGATGATGAGAAGTTAATACTGAAAGTTCGCATTAAGCGTCAGCCCAAGTAAATTAGTCAAATCTACAAGCAATATCTCGTTTTTGGACCAAATGTTTCTGCCTGAGAAAGGCATTAGTTGATGTTTTAGAGCTTTTATGTCGATGAATTTACAACGTTCTATGGTATGGTATTAAAACTATTAACTATTCCCTCCGTCCCATTTTATATGTCACTTTTTATCGGATGAAATTATTTGTAGTTGAGTATTAAACGGAAAAAGGCTAAAAATACTCATAACGTGTGGAAAACAGCGAACTAATATGTTTGATTTACCTGTTGGTTAAAAAATACCCTTTATTGAAACAGGTCGTTTGCCCAACCTTGGGCGAACTGTAATTTCTGTTGAATAATTAAACGGAAAATGGCAACTATTAAAACTGATAGAGCTAGCTGACATTAAAAATAGAGGCAATTCCCTTTAATTATTCAGCTTAGTATTTGGTTCAAATATTTGTACTACTAAACATTTTATGGGAATAGAAGGTCTTTGCAAATTCAAACTTAACTATTTTTTAAGTCTCATATTTAGAGTAGAGCTGTCAATACGAGCTTGCTCACTAGATCAACTCAACCCGTTCTATACGTGATTTGATAGGATTAAGTTATAATTTTTGGAGCTAATTTAAAATTGAGTCTTTCAGCCTGGTACAAGTAAGCTCACTAACATGTGAGGTTTGAACAAGGTAGGGTTGGTCAGCTTGTAAACAGGGGTGTAGCTATCTTTTTTTGGTGAAAAATTATATTATTTATACATCGTTAAAATAAGTTTATATGTATATATAGTAGATGTGAATCCCCTTCGGCTACCTACTTCTACAGATTTTGAACCCCCTTATTAAATTCTTGCTCTGCCTCTGCTTGTAAACCAAATAAATATAATAATACATAAAATGATATAGAGCACTTAGAGGGCGTTTGATCATAAAAATTGTGAAGTTATAAGTTTTTTGCATTGTTAGTGGACACACTTCTGACATTGGATTATTTTTTCTGAAATAGTAAAGTCAAACAAATTTTGCTGCCTTCTTTTCAAAGTGGAAGTTGATAAACCTAAATTAGCTACCAATTAATCATATTGCAAAGGTCAACTTAAATTAATTTTAATTGCTTAATAATGAAAGTTAATAAAGGGCATTGTTTGAGTTTGAACTTTGGTTTGAATTTAAGATTGTGTACTTGGACATTTGAAATGGGATACTAATCTTTTCAAGATGATGGTATGTTTTAGTACCACAAAAGTATACTTCGATAAAAATACGTGAAAATTCTATCAAAAAATTATGATGGGATGAATATGATTTTTCTATCCTTAATCGCCAAATAATGAATTCGATTAACAACAATCATGAATGAAAGGTTTTTTGGTGGGGAACACTTATCGTTAAGTAAACCTTACGTGAGAAATCTGAATTAGTCAAACCCAAAGAAACAGAAACGAATTTGGTGTTTTGGTGTCTAACATTTAATCCCAAACATTATGTGATTCTAATTAATACAATTACACGTTAGGAAGACAAGGCTTTAACATTTAAGCAGGTACATATATTTGATGTCAAGGACTTGATCTGTTGTGTAAATGTTCAATTTGGAGTAGTAATTAGGAAATAAGAGATGTTTTCAAAGATGATTTGGTGAGGAAAAAGATATATATCTGCCATTTATATTTCTAAGATTAGTTTTCCTTGGAATTTTTATTTTGAAGTGTGTGATTTAATGACTTTGGATTGTGACCTTTAAATCAAAATATAGTCAAATACTTGGTGAAGGATTATTATTATTCTAGAGGTGAAGTCCATGAAGTAAAAATATCATTCTGGTCCAAAAAAATTTTTTCCACAAAATATTTTATCATTGAAGTAGGGATGGTAATTTCAATTCATACAAGTGAAATAAAATTACTTTGTCCATATTAAATTAAATGGATCATTCTTTTTTTTTTTTTTCTTAAATGGGTTAATATGATCTTCAACCTATTTAAATTCATACAAACATGAACAAAATGAGTTAACATGAGAATTGAAATTCAGCCCATATTAAGCCCATATAAATGAGAAATGAAATACTTTTCTTTTTCTTTTTGGAAACAAAAAAATTTAGGAGTCGGTCGATGAAAAATGAGGGCCACGGGGGTTGTAGGGGGAGGGAGGAAGGGGGTAAATTTTTTTTTTTTGAAAAAATAGATTTTCTTTTGTTTCGAAAATAAAATTTTTTTAGGGGTAGGTCTGGAAGGTCGCGGGTAGGTGCCTGTAGGAGGAATAATTTTTTTTTTTGAAAAATAAATTTTATTTAAATGGATTAGAACCACTTTGTCCAAATTATATTTTGATGGATTGTAATCCAAATCATTTTTTCTCAATTCATATTCAACCCATTCAAATTCGGTCCAATCCAACTATTTAATATCTCCTTGAAATACAATTTTTCGACACAAATATAAATTGACCAACTTCAAAATAAATATCAAAACGGCTGCGAAAAAAAAAAGAAAAAAAAAGAGGAGGTAATACGTACTGTGTTACCTAAATATTTCCAAACTGGCCTAGCAAAAATTTCCCATTATTAATGAATATGATTTGAACATTTAATGTTATTAAATTTGGACCGCTCGTAGTACAGCACTTGCAGAGTTATTATATCATCTTGGCATAATCGTATATGTGCAACACACCATTTTTTAGATGGATAAGGCTGCATTAATTATTAATACAAGGGAAAATATATATTAAAAAAAAAAACTTAAATTTGGTAGCAAAATTCATTTTAGTACTTAAATTATACGGACGTTTAAATACCTCTCTTATCATCTTTGAAGTGATTATTTTGCCACTCTGAGACTGTAACACCACTCTCACTCGCCACATCATATTCATGTAAGTGCCACATCATAACCATGTAGTTACCACGTCATTAATTTTTAGTTCTTTCTTACTTATTCACTATTTTCTATTTAAACACTTTTAATATTAATTATATCAATTAATTAATTTATAAATGCATACCTTCACCCCCTCTATTTCATCTTCCTTGTTGTTCACCATTTCAACTTTCAATACTTACTTTTCTTCTACACTATTCAACATTTTTTTAAATAACTAGAATGAAAATTATTCACTATAATATTCACGTTATCTTCTTCGAATCCACCCCACACATTTACCCTTTTGGAGGAAGATTTTTTTTTTGAAAGCCAAGACTTTATTGTTAACTCAAATAAGAAATGAAGATTACATAAAGAAAGTTGATAAAACTATGGAGGAGGAGGTGTTTCAATAAAGAAAAAAGTGTATTAGGGAAGACAACAAAATGAAAAGAAAAAAATTAAAGAAATTAAAAGGGACCCACTATTCTATATATCTCTAAATAATTTTTTTACATATTTTTAGAGAGTTAATGTATCAAGAATAAGTATTTAAAATATTAATTATATATCGACCAATAAAAAAAGGCCATGTGTAGGACTTCAAAAGATTTAATTTTTTTTTCTTTTTTCACGCGCTTTAAGGAGAGTACACTCACTTTCCCTGCCATGTCATCCCTAAGGGGGTGTTTAAATCACTTGAAAAATGTTAAGAGGATATTTTAACGTCCGTATAATTTAAGGGTTGAAGTAAATTCTGCTGTTAAGTTTAAGAGGGTTTTTATGTATTTTCCCTAAATACTATGATCTTTTTTTTAAATTTTATAGAGAACTAATTTTCGACTGATAAATTCTTTTCCTTTCATCACGAACACATTCATATTTACAAGAACTTCTTGAGAGACTATAATATTAATTTATCAAATTAATAATGCTTATAAGTTGAGTCTTTCATTAATTATAACTTGTAAACACTTAATTTTGTAAGGACTTTTGGTGTGCCCTAAACGTGTAAATGCTTATTATTTACTTCTTTGGCTTACATGAATTTTGTTTAAATATACAAACACATTATAATAATAACAATATCTTAATTCTGTGTAAGTTAGAAACCAGCTATATAAATTCTTACCGTATTATTTCTTTCTTTAAGATAAAATATAATCTAATACAAGACATAAAAACTAAAACTGGGGTCAGTATAACAATGGCTAAAAAACAAATCTGAGAAGTACGTACAAGCTATATATAGTACTAATCAGCATTCAATAAAAAGTTGATGAAAAAACATTTAATGTTGTAGTAGATTTAACGACACAAAGTTAATAAATTATTTCACCAGAGCCTACAAAATGTTTGTTTAATATATAGTTTTGTTACAGGTTTATTGGTAAAACTATTCAAAGTTTACTGAGAAGAATTAAATACGGAAACATATCAGGAGTTAGGATAAAAAATAACACTCTCTTTCTAAGTGTTATTTTTAATTTGAAATAATCTCATACTCAATCATATTTCAAATTCGAGCCTAGAGAGAAAATTTTATTAGAAACGTCACCTCAAATAAGCTATACAATGTTCAATTTAAATTTTATCAAAAATTCAATACGTATAACAAACGCCAAACAAAAAATCTAAGAAGAAGAACTTAAATGTCTTAAAAAGGATAGTTCTTTAAATAAGGCTAAAAAGAAACATGAGACTACTTTCTTAACTTTATAATAACAATAACATATTTAGTAAAATTTAAAAAAGACAAATTGTATACAAATTTTACTATTATCTCATGAAGATAGAGCAATCGTTTCCGACTAATTGATTTTGGAAGGAGTAAAAGAATTCAAAAATAGGTAAAAACATTAAATGATGTGAGCAGCTAACATTAGTATATTAGCTTTAACTAGGTTAGGTTTCAGAGCAAAATTAACTGTACCTCAGGCAACAACTACAGTTGGTCGTGTTGGACCCCTTCTTGAAAATAATCGTTATATCAATTTAAAGATATTCTTAATACAATATATGATATAATAATAATTTTAACGAAATTTCCTCTTTAATTTAGCGAACCTTATAGAAAAAACTGAATAGACTGTTGGTGGGAGAAGCATAGATTTGAAAAGGAATAATTAGTTATCTTTTTTATTTCCTAAACTGAATATTATTCTTGACCTAATTTATTTGACTAAAATGAGGTTTAAAACCAATGTAACGGCGGTAGTATTAACTTTGGTTGTATAGGGGGTTAAATAAGTTATTAATATTCAATAATGTTAGTTTGACAACTAAAAGATATAAATGAAATCTCAAGAACAGTTGTAAAATATTTATGCTAAATTAAACACGGTGCTTAAAAGATATAAATATGTAATATATATTTCATATTTTTCGTATAATTTTTAAATATTTAAATTCTAATTTTTAAAATATTGCATTAACTTAATCTAATTGAGTTATAAAATATACTCAAATTGACTCTTATAATACACAACATGAAAAATAATATCCTTTCGTCTAAAAAATAAGTGTTACCTTAGAAATTAAGGATAATGCTAAATAGCCAGAACTAGGCCAGAAATTTTAAAAAAATTATAATATTTATTTATTTATTAAGATTTTTTTTTTAATTAAAAAATATTAAAGTTAAAAGAGTAAAAATGTTCAAAATGATAAAATATCATTCTAGCCAAAATGATTTTTCTGTCTAATAATCTACCTATTGCATTTATTGAATTTTTAATGAACGTACATTTTTCACTAAAAATAATACTTATTTTGAAATAAAGAAATCATGAGTTATTTTTTTAGGTGAAACTTTTCGATATGAATTATTATTAGATTTAATGAGAATTGTCTTATGCTTCATGAAATTAAATTTGGTTAGCCGTTAGATTTTTATGAGGATTTTTAGTTCTCTAATCTTAGTACTACACCTAGATTTTTTACTTGTAAAAGAATACTAGGAGAAATATATCCAACAATAAAGCATTGATTGATAGCTTTCTCATCACTTTTTAGTTGAAGCTATTTACTATATTCTCAAAGTTCCATCAAACTTTATTCAATGCAATATATTAAATTCAAGAAACTAACTCTATTTTTCAGGCTTCAAATTAACTCCTCTCATCTAATTCTACACCAAATTCTTCTCTATTTTTTCCCCCTGTTATAATCACACAATTAATTCTGCACTTAATTTCCCTTTCTCCTACACATTATATAAATCTTGTCAAACTTTTTCATTTTCTCCAAACAACTCCCTTTTGCCTATACAAAAAAATTCAGGTAATTTTTTTTATCTAATTACTTTCATGATTAGACTTTTTCTTTTTAATATTGTTTTTCTTTTCCTTCTAAAAATGACTTTTTCTAACTATTTTTGCTCTGTTTTACTATAAATACAGGGGATTATTGTCTTGTTGATAAAAAAAAAAATGAACTACAGGAGGGAGAGTAGTCATGATCCAAAGCTTGATTTGAAGCTGAATTTATCACCCCCTAGGGAAAATAATAATAATAATATCTTTCCAATATTATCACCAAGCAGATCATCGACTTCGTATACTTCTTCAATGGAGAGATCACCAGCAAGTTCATGTGTTTCAAGGGAACCAACTCCAGATCATCAAGAATTTTTTGGTAGCCCTGAAGCAACAACAACTTCTATGATGTTAGTAGGATGTCCAAGATGTTTAATGTATGTTATGTTATCAGTGGAAGATCCAAAATGCCCCAAATGTAAGAGCTCTGTTTTGCTTGATTTTTTCCGCGAGGATCGAATCAATAATCCAAAGAATTGATGATGATCATGAAGAGATGCGAGGAATTTTAGTAGTTCAGTTGATTGACTTTCTGAATTATCATCTTGCTGGTGACTATTTGACTGAACTGTCACCTTATATAACCAATTAGGTTTTAGTAGTATTAAATTTCTTTATATATGTTGTAATCCCTTTTGTCCTTTTTTTTTTTGAGAGTTTGTTGAGGTAATTGAATGGATTTGATGAAAATCTTGAGTGTAACCAAAGAGGCTAGTATGGTTGATATTATGTTCATCATATTAATTCATTCATGTTTTAGTAGCTCTAAGTTGCTATCTTTACTAAATGCATGCAATTAATATGTTGTTGTAACCACCTTGTTATATTTCGGTTTAATTAGTCATATAATATTCACAAATCATTAACTGGATTGATTTAAATTTGTATCAAATCAAAGTACTATAAATTAAGCGAAACGCTTCGTATTAACTTCATTCATAGAACTCTAAGGTCGAATTTCTTGTCATTAAGTGTACATGCAAGTTACAACACATGTTAGGTGTTCATAATAATTGCTTGGGAGACCTTTCACATGGTTTTAGGTGCAATTCGAAGAAATTATGCGATTTAATTAGGTTAAATTAAAGCATTTATTTAGAAATTTACTCAATGTTCAAACATAAAATTGAATACGAATTTGAGGAGGGGAGAAGAAGCAAAGCATCATCGACATTAACTTGCGGTATTCATTTAAAAGTTTGATTAATTCAATTTTTTATCAAAAAAATCTCATTCTTGAAAGTAAAATGTTCTATATCTAAAGTCAAAATTTAAAATTTCTAATAAAATAAAAAAATACTATTCGCCGCGATCTTTAATGATTGAACTGCCGTCCTCGTGCCCAAAAGGATCATCATTAATTAGATTAATACTTACTTAAAATTTACGTAGTTTTAAAATAAAGATAAATTACACACATTCCACAAACAATATCAATTAAGTATCAAGTATTCATATTTCAAATTTTAAAACATTTTAAACATCATTTTGAATGTCACTAGTGGGGTTATAAATTAATTGGGACATTATTACGTAAAATATGAGTCAATTAATTTTAATTGATGAAAGTGACACAAACAGGTTCATATAGTAATCGTAGTCTTAATTACTTGCGTGGACAAGTTTTAAACTTCAACTTATAATTAATTAGCAATTGTCAAAAGGGCGGCGAAATTGTGTTAATAACATCTTTATCAATTCATGAACAATAAACGGTGGGTGAGCTAATTAGCTACATTACCATGTATTGTCATTTAATGAAAAGCTACCATTTTTGGATTGTTCACATGTGACACTTCGAAAACTTCCACAGTTGGATTTATTTCCTAATTTAATTTTAAGACTTGTATTTCTTCACCTATATAGTTATCTATATATTATTCTTATTAGCTGGTTCTTCGTGAAGCTTGTTGAGTCTAAGTTTTTAGGCGTAACTCACACCCCAAAAGATAACTCAAAGAGAGGAGGATTGTCCGAGCCTTATAAGAATTTCACCCTATTTTATTAACCATTGATGTAGGACTTTTGTCATTCTTTAACACCTCACCTCACGCCCAGTGCTTAACATTTGGTGCGGGGACAATTTTGATTTTTGGAGACCTTAACATCGGATGAGACGGACCCTGCTCTGATACCATGTGAAATTAGGTCTTAGGCCTAACTCACGCCCCAAAAGCTAATTCAAAGGGAGGAGGATTGTCCAAGCCTTATGAGGAGTCCACCCATCTCATTAAGATATAAAATAACGTAATTAATTTAATTTAACTCGTAAAACACACCCAAGCAATGTCTAGCCTTGATATTTGTTTATCTAACTCAAATAAAATGAATAACCATGGCCTATCCTTTTAAATTCGCAGGAATAGCACTAGGTAGTGGATTATAATGATATCATTAAAAACATAGCCGTTTATTTAAAGTTGAATTAATATTAATAAATTCACCTTCAATTTATTAAATCTGAATTTAACTATTTTGCATTTAAATCCTTTTTAAAATCATAAAATTTATATATACTTGACTCTTCTTAAAATAGAGCTCATAAAACGGCTATTTTTTCAAGTTGTCCCTTCAACGGCAAGTATAGCAGCTTAAACTTTTTAAAAGCCCATTACAGTTCTTATCACGGCCCAACAAAGAATACACTATCCCCTGGGCTTCTTAGTTGGACTTGGATTAAGTAGACAAAAGGAAAAATTACTTTAATAAATAATTATCGATTTTAACGATATTTTTTATTTTTATCATCATTTATAGCAATAATATGTTAAATCTGTAATATGTATTAAAATGAATTATGTATGCAATAAATATGTATTATAACTATTTTTAAAAATATATTATGCTTGTCTTCTAAGGAATTGACACATTGTATTATAAGTGTATTAAAATGTGCGACACATGTATTAATCATCAATAAAATTTGTATTATATGTGAATAATAAATTATTCTTTGTAATATGTATTAAATTTGTATTATAAATATACTAAAAGTGATCAAGTGAAAAAAACGTTATTGCTATAAATGGTAAATATTTTCTTAATATATTATATTTATGCAAGTTTCCTTTGTATATTATATGCATATATTTATCTGTAATAGTTAAGTCAAACTAGATGTTTTTTATGATTAAAAAAAAAAGAAACTAAGCGATATCGAAATATTTGATCTCTTCGATTCAAAATTTTGAAATGCTTCTTGATTTTAGTGGTAAATTCATAAATTGTTATACTAACTTACTCAAAAGTGTTTGGAAAAGGAAAAAAAAAAAAAACTATATGAACACTATATAATTAAAGGTGCAAGATAAATTAGCCCACGAAATATAATCCACCCAAATAGGTTGATTATTTATCTGTCTATCTATTAAGTTAATATCCCTTTTGTCTTTTCGTATGATTTTGCTTAGCTCAATCAATGAAAAAGTAAGCAACGTAACTCAAATTAGTCGATGAGAAATCTTATTAAAATATTTTAAGATATTTATTTTATCAAATACGATAAAGGTATAAATAAACAACCAAGACAATAAAAACCAATAAAAATTTAAATAGATTGAAATATGATCCGCATTTAAACTTATTTCAACGTAGTTTATTTTAGTCCAAATAATTTATTAATACAAATTTATATTAATCCGCTCAAATTTAACTAATTGTGATCACCACTATCATATTGATGCAATGCAGCTGGAGGAAGACTTGCGCCTCCTAAAAGCACTAAGAATTTTAATTCTAGACTTTAAAACATGATTAACAATTGCAACAACCTATAAACACTGCAATTTTTTTAAAAAAATTATTATATCAAAGGAAGCACAAGTCCATAATTTTTGACCAGAAAATGCACATGGGAAGGGAAGAAGTAGTAGAAGTTGTCAAAATTGTATTGGCAACTGTCAAGCAAGTGTCATGATTCATGAACTATATTTATTATGTTACAATCATGTCCTACAAAAGCACAAAAGATTACTGCTTTTAGTGGGCAAAATATCATATGCCAACCATATTATTAAATGTTACTATCATTCTACAACTATTACAAGAAAGCCTACATAATATTACTATTACCGCCCATTAGATATGGAATCACTTTTATCGAGCAGCGTTTTATTTTAATATGAGATTTTTTATATTATTCGTGTATTTTATATATAACGTGGGACTTTTACTCATTCTAACACCCACATCACATTCATGCCTGACTAGTACGTGGACCTGGAGCCCAAACGACCACTCTAACATCCCATCACATTCAGACCTGACTTGTGCGTGGACTTGAAACCCAAACGAAAATGAATCTAATATGACATTTAGATCTAATTCAACCTAAAAAATTAGCTCATGAGGGGAGGATTGTCCAAGTCCATCTAAGGAGATCAACAGTCCATTCTCCAATCAATGTGAGACTTTTACCTACTATAACGACAAAAGAAAGAGAAATGTTACAACCATGAACCAACAAGTACAACTCTTCTTTAGTCAAATTCATCTTAAGCTACTGAGGATATATTCCTTACCTAAGATTAACATACAATATCTCATAAATATAAATGTTGGTTCTTGTTATATATGATTAAGCATAGAAAATAAGTAACATTTATTTTCATTAGACAAGTAAAAAGTTAACATTCCTCTTAATGTTATCATCTACTACCCCCATTGGCCACTAGACCATAGGCCTCAAAAGGGCAAATCTTTGAGTGATTAGCCTCAATTATGTAGAGCAAAACTACAAGAAAAAAAAGGTCATTTGCACATTTGCTGCTTGAATCCAAACTTTTCATTTTTGAGATCAAATTCAACTAAGTAATTCTGCATCTGAAAATTGCCCAGAATTATCGATGGACCGGTAGATAATTCAGGGCCAAAAGCACTATCTGTAACCATTGTTAAGCAAATGACATCAGTTTCACCTGCAAATGAGAAGTAATTTGCTATTGGCAATGTCATCTCTGCACCACCTTTGTAATGAAACTTTAGCTCTGGTAAAGACACTGTTTCTTGCCTGGAAATATTGAAACATGGCTTTAAACCTGTTATTATCTCAATACTCTCACTTCTTGGAATACCCTTTACTTGTTTCACAAATGCATCAAGTACTGGTTCAAAAACACCGCGATTCATGAATGTGAAAGTCGTGCCTGAATCCACAATACTCCCACCATTTCCATTGGAATCTGGTGTTAAATACTTGTATGGAATCTTCACTTTCTTCCCTCCAACTGTAATTTTCCTCAAACTAACATAGTAATACACTGACAATGCATTTTTTTCAGACGCCACTGGATTTTTCAGCAACGGGGTATAGCTTAAACCTGCAGTTTTTTCACCACTAGCATTGAAATCCAAAACAAGATTGCTACTTTTACCAGTATCATCAAATTTATGTGAAACAAGGCAATAAGAGAACTTCTTGACACCTAATTGATTTGGTAATGATGCAAGTCCCCGGCCTAAACCAGCAATTCCAGCAGGCTGTTTTGATGAAAACAGAGAACAACCAACGAGAAAATTGGGAACTTTCTTGTTAGACAGATCAAGTGTGTCAACAAGAGCAAGACCCCCTGTTGAGCCTGAACCATAAAGTATAATATATGGTGGACAGACCTGTTTACAATTAGTAGTCGATTCGCAATCTTGGCAACGAGAATTTGGATTATTGCTATGAATCCAACCACATTTTGGATTCAAACAGCCAACAACTCGTGCGGAGGATGAAGATTTGGGAATGAAGGTAGGAATGGACTGTGAAGTAGCTGAAGAAACAGAGCAATTGGTACATAAGTACCTTGTAGTACATGGGAACCAAACAAAGCTACTGCCAGTGTCCATAATGAAAGGGATTTTCTGTGGAGGTGTACCAAAGCTAAGAGTAATGGAGTAGCCTCCATAGCTTTGAGGATACAAAGGGGTTGTGGAAACAGGGGAATCTTGAGATTTCTTGATGTAATTTGCTCTTGCTAAGGATATGGAAGCTAAATGTGTGAGCTTTTCATATAAATCTTGAGATGGGTGTTTTGTGTTGAAAAGTGAAAGTGGAACGGTAGAAGTGGTAGAGTTTGATGAAGAAATGAAGGAAAAGAGGAGAGAAAGCAAAGAGAAAAACAGAGCAAAAGAAAGTGAAGAAGGCATTGTGTTAGTTTTTTGGGAAATGTGCCTTTGGACCCAAATTAAATAGCTCAAGTAGCATTAGTAAAGACAAAGCATCAACATGATTGCAGTGGAATGTCAGTATTAGAGATTTTTGGTTCGAATTTTCTTAGAGAAAAAGTTATTTTTATCAAAAAAATGTTTTATTTTAATGTGGAGTTTTTAATTTGTACGATTATAAATTTAGTTAAATTTTAATATAAATGCGATGATAGATAGAAAAGAATATGAATTTGGAGCCAGTTTTGCGTCTAACGTGACTCTACTTTCACTGTGACATGTGATTCTTGCACTTTATTGTAGATATCATATGAGCAATAAGTTTCCACAAAGTGTATATAATAAGGGTCGGTGGGGGACTTTTTGGGCCAAGTTGTTCAAAACTGTAGGTAGTAACCGTTGCACAGTATTACTTATTTTTATATGTTATTAAAAGTTTTGAGTTCGAGCTTTAAATATGGAGCTATCAATAGAGAAGCGTTTTATCTATAAAATTAGATTTTACAACGTAAATATGAATTAGTGAAATCAAAATAGAAGGAGAACGGCATAAACTAAAATAATGGATAATTTCCTGACATAAATCTACTATAGTGAAATATATATTGAGTGAGAAATCTAAGAAAAGTACGAGAGAAGAAAAGGAGAGACGAAAAAATTTACAAAGTGAAAAATCAAAACTACCAAGATAAAATATTAGTAAATGAACTACTTATATAATATCAATATATATAACTTAAATTCACTCTTTTTACCCATCACTTCATTAAGTAATCAGGTTGAACCAAAAGTTCATTTTTATTTATATTTAGGTAGAAGATTGGGTCATGATTCAACCACCCCATACGATTGGGTAGAGAGATGTGATGATTCTTGATCTGATTATAAAGTAATAATAAGCATTTGTACTAGTTGAAAAAGGGTAAATATTCTTAAAAACTAGGCCTACATTGCAATAAGATATTTATTTTACTTGACATGATGTAGGGTACAATGGCATCATTTCTTTGAGAAATTGCCAAATAGAAATCATCATGGTTTTCCTCCATCACTCAACAATAATCATGTTCTCTTGCATTAGAGCTTGAAATATTTAATAATAAAGGATGTTGAAGTTTGTTTAATGGTATTTGGTGGGAGATAGTTGTGATATAAAAAAAAAAGTTATCCTTTTGAAAAAAATGAAAGAAATAATTAATTTATACTTAATTTCTAATTTATATTCTTAATAGTATTATTAACTATAATCATTTACTAAAATATTAAATTTACTAATTAGTATATAAAAAAGGTGATATATTCAATCTATCATTATATTAATAAAAAGACGTATCAAAATTAAATATGGACAAATAAAAATGAAACGAGGAAGTAATGTAAAAAGCCAAAAGTAATTATTTTGTATTCTTGGAAGCTAAAAAGTAACTTTTTCCATATATACTTTGAAATCTCCATCAAACACAAATTTAATATAATCTTTTTTAAGATATAAATTCCAACCATATAACATGTGAGTCTTTTGTGAAATTAGGTCTTAGGGTCCACCCATCTCATTAATCACCAATGTAGAATTTTTTGTCATTCTTTAACACCACACCTCACGCCCAGTGCTTAGCATCTGGTGCGTGGGCAGGGATACCATGTGAAATTAGGTCTTAGGCGTAACTTACACCCCAAAAGCTAGCTCAAAGGGAGGAGGATTGCCCAAGCCTTATAAAGAGTCCACCCATCTCATTAATCATGTGGGACTTTTTGTCATTCTTTAACATCTTTCACATGCATGGTGTGCAAAGTTTTAGATGAATCGACATTTCCATATTTTGGTATATAGTAACAAAAACATATATATGGGTCCTAAAGCTACATATATAACATATATATTGCTTTGCTAGCTGTATGATTGAGAAATCTCTCTTCAACTATATAGACAGAAAAGCGAAAGCACAATAAATTAAATACCAAATGCCAGCAGCGTACAACTCTTTAAATTAATCTTATAGTATATATAACTCTCATTAAAATCATTGATTAATATCTAATATCTACCGCTATTTTATCTTAAATATAAAATCACGAGCTTCAATTAAAGAAAAATTATGAACTCCAACAATATGTTAATATATGGGGCCAATAGCCTGCTAAAGAATGAACATTCAATCGTCTTTTCTGGCATTAGCAGACAAATTGATACGAGGGCCTATGGGTTCTCATTGAACGTGAAATTTAAGAAAGGAAAAGAAAATTTTCTGATAAATATCGATTCGTAGACTTTGTGACTCTAAATATATCAAGACAATTTTATAACAACAAAAACATATTATTAAAGTAAAAAAAGGTGTATTATTAAAATATTATTTATTTCTGTTCAAATACTTTTATTAAAAAATATTTAATGGTTATTTCCGTAGATATTTTGATTGAAATGATGAAAAAATAAAATATACTAGTGTTCTCTCACAGAAAAACTAGAAATCTTCTTAATATTGTAGTGAGAAATTGTTTACCATCATACGTGTTGGTTCAATACTGGAAAATGAATAAGAAAATCATGTTCCATATATAACACACATTTTTCATTGCTTCGTGCTAAAAAAACCTTAATTTCTAGCAACACCTCAGGAAATGTGATGTAGACAACCTAAGCTAGTCTTGTGTAAGCACTAGTTACTGTCTTAATGTCAATAACGGTGATATAGACAACTTAATCTTGAATTGTCCTTTTTTTTTTTCAACATGAGATTGAAAAGAAAAATATATCAGATAGATTTACGATTTTTTAAATTATAAGAGAATGATGAAGATTGATGGTTGTCAACGTCCAACAAAAAGAGAATTAGATTGGAGTTTGGAGAGTGGCAAATGAGTGTATATATATATAAATGTTTAACCATGTGCTATGGTGGGGAAAGCAAAGCAAAAAGGGTAGTACAAGCAAAGCTGGATTCCTCCTGGTTTAGGTTCCTTCATCACCATCATCTCCACATAATTAATTGATATCTAGACCTTTTGGTCCACACTTGAGATCGACTAGTACTAGTTCAACTTATATAGCTTTATTTATCATTATCTATCACTATTATAGACAAATTCATAATTTTTATAAAATTCGAAAATAAAAATATAATGCGTATATAGAGTTTAAACCTAGGTTAATTATAATTTTTTTAAATTACTGAATCAACATCTAGTTTGCGTTTAGAGTATAGTGTTTGGCCTGCTGAGTTAATTGAACTTCTAGTCCACACAAGAGAGTAGAGAGTAGAGACTAGTAGTGGAGCATGGCTTTAATTACCATTATCAACTACTACTACTATAGCATCTAACTTTTACGATTTATCTGCCAGGAATTGAAGGAGCCTTATCTTCATCATGTCTTTTTTTTTTTTTACTATTAATTTATAAGGTTTAACTTTAAAGTAAATGTCACTGATGTTAATAATCTGACAATATATTAAAAGCAATAAGACTATTTCCAAATAGGTATAACTCTCATGTTAAATATATAGTAGAAAATTGTATTACATGCAGAGAGAATTTATATTGATTTTTCATATGGCATTAAATTGAATGAGAATATATATATATATATATATATATATAAAATTAAGGATTTTCTCTTTCTTAGCGCTCTACCCCCTTTATAGCAAGGGTTATTTTGGTTGTGCGGTTTTCTCTTGTAAGGTGACTTGACTTAATTTAATTTATTTGACTCAGCAGCTAACGTATCGATTTTATACGGTGAGAGTCAATTCAATAGTAGGTAAAACTGATTGAAATTTCCGCCTTTGCCAGCTTGACAGCAAGCATGGATTGGCAGCAAGGAGTCAATTGAATGATCAAAACATCGATTGCTTCCAACTGTGGCCTTCTTCGACCACCTTGACACCTTAAGGCTGATAGGCTTTGTACTTGACGTCCATCGCAACGTTTCATGGTGCAATTAGTATTAATTGCAACAAAATAGATATTTAGCGATAACGGCTTTTTAGGGACAATTGATAGAGATAATTAATGTCATTGCATCTAGAATCACCAAAGTTTTTTAAC
Organism: Solanum pennellii; assembly: GCF_001406875.1. Lineage (NCBI taxonomy): Eukaryota > Viridiplantae > Streptophyta > Magnoliopsida > Solanales > Solanaceae > Solanum > Solanum pennellii. The sequence continues at coordinate 56,516,544 of NC_028642.1, forward strand.
AATAATTATATATAGTGTTAGTTATAAATACTCATATTTATTACATAAAATATAACGATAATTATATTACTCCCTCCGTTCGGTATTGTATTGTCATGTTTTCTATTTTAGAGTCAAACTATAAAAACTTTGACTTACATTTTAAGTTGTATTTTTTTCATCATATTAATATGTAAAAAATTGTAATTTATATTACTTTTTATATAGTTTTAAAATATTTAATTTTTTTGTTTAAAATATCAAATTAATATGATGTAATTTAACTTTGAAAATTAGCCAAATTAACTTTTGAAAAGCGTAACATGTCAAATAATACCGAAAGAAGGAGTATTATGCATGGTAGTGAATATGGAAACTTAAATATAAGCTCATTTTTATCCTTTTAGTTTATTCTATGTTGTGCCTTTTGCACTGGTTAAACTTACTTTTTCAAGCCAATTGAAGTCCTCTAATTAATTCATTTTCACCTCATTTACTGCAGATAACTTTTATAAAATGTACAGATATTTTTAAGACAAACAAAAACGACTATACTTTCTATAATTCTTATATATTATATGGTGATATAGATTTGTTACCTTATTAGGGCCGATAAGATAAAGTTTATCTAGCCCCACCCTTTATACTTATTCAAGTTAAGATTTTTAATGTATTACTGTTAATTAATGTATGATGGAGATTCCGTCTGGTAGTATAAATTAATATTTTGAAAAAAGAGATATGTGACATTGTACTATAGCATATATTCTTAGTAAAAGTAGTGAGTTTTACCAACTTTAAACTAAAGCAAGAATATATTCTTCGTAAAATGATAATTCGAAATTCTGTAGATTGAAAATGTAAACATCAAGTTTCCAGCTGCGGTTCAACAAGATTTCTGGCATTAATTAAGTTTTTAACTTCCAAAACTAAACGTCACAGAAAAAATTATTGAATTACTCCTTTCGTTTCATTTTATATGTCACCTTTTTATTTTATCTTTCTACCCTTATTCAATGTTTTCTTCACACAACTTCATGATAAATGATGAATACATTTTCAAGATGAATACAAATATAATTTTTCAAAAAGTTGGCTGGCCCGGCAAGCCTGTAGCCCACGTACTTGTAGGTTAGGCCGACCGTTTTCTAGCCCACACCAAAAATGGGCTAGTCCGGCATGATCCATAAAATATCAAAGCTTATATGGATTAGCCTGGATGGGATGGGCTAGCCTATATTGACGGCTCTAGCGACATTCAATACACCAAAAAGAAAATTCATGATAGATTCCCCTAAATGTTCGAATTTAAATAAAAATTCGTAGATTTTTTTCCCCATAGTTTAGCATTCAGAATTTATTTTACGTATTAGAAATGACGAAACACTGAATAAAAAAAATTGTCTTAAGCCTCATTTGTTTGCACTTAATGGAGGTATGAATCTTAATCATTCAGATTCAGTCTATTAAGTACGTTTGTTTTTTAGGTCTGCATCTGAATCATTCAGATTCAACCCATTAAGTTCATTTGTTTTATTTTTTAAAAAGTCTCTTAATGGGTCTGAAGAGGTCGGAACGAATCAGATCTGTATGAAACTCTTAACAAAATTCAGACTCATTTAATAAGTTATCAAACAATAAATCATCGCTTCAATTTTTTGCCCTTTGGGCGTGCCTTTTTATCTCATAACTAGAAAGTTTCTTTCACTCTTTTCTCATTCAAACACCATTTTTTCCCTCTTGAACTGGTAAGTTTTCATAAATCCTTTCAAGTATTTCTTTTTATATCAATAATTTTCTTGTATTGACGTGTGTCAAGAACAATGGTTGCAATAATATTTTTAGTGTATTATTGTTTATCATGATTTTTGAATGAAAAATAGTACTTCAAATTTTTAAGACTTTTTTTTAAATTAAAAGTGATATATTTTGTTGAAAAGAAAATTTTATAATATGTTATTAATATAATGTTCAATTTCACATGCACATTCAGATATTGAAAACATACAACATGAATTATTTATTATTCAGATTAAGAGACCACATCTTAATATTTAGATGTGTATTCAAATCAAAACACCTAAATTTAATACAAATCTTAGTATTCAGATGTGTATACAGATTCAGACCTCTTAATCTTAATGGGAAAAAATGAGGTCTTAAGCTTGATTAGCAATTCAAACGATGACTATTTATCTATTTGTAATTTGTAAAAAGAAAAAAGAAGAAAAAAAAAAAGAAGGCGAGAAGTCTTTACACAAATAGCCCCTCAGATTCATTTCTTACTTCTTTTTTAGTTGATATACATATATTATAATATTCTCTGTTCTCTTTAAGTTGTTAGACGTGCTTTTTAAAAATTAATTTGATTAATTTTTAAAATTAAAATAGATTACATTAGTTCAATATTTAAAATAAAAAATTTAGATGTTTAAAAACTACATAGAAAGTACAATAAATTGTAACTTTTTTCATATCAATATAATAAAAGAATACATTTAAAATGTTAATTAAAATTCATATTGTTTGACTCTAAAAAAACTATTTACAATTAAAAAGGAACGGAGGGAGTATGAAAAATGGTTCAATGGGACTACATTATAAATTAGTTATATATTTTGATTAAATTATTAGAAATGATGTAATATAGTTCAAAGGGGCTAGTTTTTAAACATGTCCAGCCCATTTATAGACAATTGTTTTTTTGTCGTGTTACTAGTAAGTGTTTGTTAGCGTTTTGGGCTGTATTGGAGTTAGGTGCAAAAATGTGGAGCTTCTACGCGCCAAATAGTAACCCCACTTCAACGGTGTCCTCTCTTAGGCGCCAATTCCCTATTTAATTTCTTCTTTTCCTTTTTTTTTTTCCATTCACGATACGATAAGAGTGACCTCGCTAGAAAATAAGAAGTTAGAAATAGGGTTGGGATGATTTGAGCATGTGTGGAGGAAATGTACGGATATCTTATTGCGGCAGAGGCGTATTGAGAATTTCGAAAAGATGGGTACATTTATACACCTGAGATATAAATTTAATTGATTTGATCTTTACGTTCTTGATATTGAACCATATTTTTTAAAAATTATAGTTCCAACATATATAATATATTTGTCTTAAATTTTGATATACATATGTGATTTAATTATATAAAAATTATACCGTGCTAATTTTTTTTTTAGGAATTTCCAATATTACACACTTGAAAATTTGAAAAAAAAACAAAAGAAAATTGATTGAAACGTCAAAAGTGTTATCCATAACCATTTGGAGGGGTGTTACTAACAAAAATAAGACATATTTAAGGTTTAAATGTTATAGTTGCCTTGAGAGATGCACACAATCATAATCATATTATTATATGCTATTTTTGACATGATTTCACTCCTTAATATTTAAAGAAATTCAAAAAACGTAACACTATTATATATAATTTAAAGAGGGAAGCATCGATTCACGTGAACCCACAGAACCCCCTCTAAATACGTCTTCTCATTGCGGAGGTGTGAGAAGTTTGTTGTGGATGAATTAAAAAAAACTAGATGTAGATCGAATAAGTATGGGAGAAAGGTGATTAAACATGATATGACGCAATTTCAACTTACTAATGCGATGACCTTAATAGGAAAGTACGGAGGATAGAAATTTTAAGGTAGTGGTAACTCTTGTAGCCTCTTGTCCTTTGAGTTTAATTAATATCTATGACGTTTTTACACTTCTATTATTGATGTATCGTATTATGACTATTGCTTTGGATAATTTGATAGGTTATCTACTTATCTATATTATTTTGTTAGAACTTTTTCCATTTTTCGTATTTTTTTCTTTCTATATTATATTGCTTTGGTCAGTCTATATTTTTCTCAAGGTTAATGTCTATTCAAAATAATTTTTTTAACTCTAATATAATGATAAGATCGATATACTTTCTGAAATTGTACGAGATTTGTTGTTTTTATTTACAAATTTAATACTATTACTTCTCCACTCACAATCTTGTTACCGTTATTACTATTTTGGGGGGTTTAATCACAAAATGATCAATAATTTTCTAACTTTTTTAAGACTAATGATGAGTTGAGTTTAATTAAATCCCATAATTAATTCTTCTTTAAATTACCATGTAAGTACTTGTGCTTCCCTCCATATACATATGTGAACCTTTTTGTTTCTTTGTTCGTTTCCTTTCCCTCGTTTTCTCCCCTTTCTCTCTCCGCTTAACTCAGATCTCATCTTCTTCCCTTTCCCCTCTGAAGAAACCCCTCAAAACTCAACAATTTTAGCCAAGAGGGGTTTCCAATTCAATCGATTCTTGAATTTCGTTTTCCCTCTTCTTCTTCAATTGAAAATAAGAAAAAAAAATTGGGATTTTTCTCAGCTGGGTGTGCTGGGAAAGAAGTTTAGTAAGATCATGCAGCCAAATCAACAGCGGCCTTCGAAGCGTCAGCTCCCATTTACGTCGAGTAAACCGCCGTTAGGGGACTACCACCGGTTCTCCACTGACCCACTTCATCCTTCTTCTCAAGAGCTTGAAGGAATCGCTGTAAAGTCTACTGTAAGTGTTCTGATTTTTCCACACTACTATGGGTCTTTTTTGTGATGCATAATTTTTTCATTTGAGTGAATTGGACAAATTCTTTGAAAATTTAATCTGCTGTATGATTTTTGCAATAGCGAAGGGAAGTAACTGTATTGAATAGAGAATTTCGATGATGGAATATGTGGTTGTGTTGTTTAGGTCTCTAATTGGGTTTGGCTTGAATTTTAGTTGTACCAGTGTGTGGAAATTTTCACAATTGTATACATCTGTAATAGAGGAATTTGGTGGAACTTCTTTCTTTTGCTCTAAGAGAACTTACATTTCTAGCATGCTATCCTTCTTGATTTAGCCTGTACTCTTTATTAATTTAGTTGTGAATTCTGAACTTTGTGCCCTTTGATTTCAGAATTACTTGATTATCTGGTCTTATGAATGTCATGATTTCCATAAGTTGGAGATACTATTTTGAAATCGATTTATAAAGTTGTATTTTTGGGTACTTCTATAACAACAACATACTAGTGCAATCTCACAAGTGGGGAATGAGAATGTAGGATGTATGCAAACACCCCTACCTTTTTGGGTAGAGAGTCGATTTTTGGTAGACACTCGGCTCAAAAGTAGTTTAATCAAAGCAAGATTGTAAGATATAACAGAAAGATGAACAAAGCAAATGAAGCAACATGAAGTAGTATAAATTGAAGAATAAGATATGATGTGAATATTAACTAATACTACTGAAATAATGAAATGATGAGAAAAGGAGACTAGCCTCTCCCACATAAAAGTACGACAACCCTCGGCTACCCGTTACCTTTCTACCCTAATCCTCAATCCTCCAAACCTTCCTATACAATGTTATGTTCTTAGTAAGCTGAAGATGAGCCACGTCTTGTCTAATCACCTCCTCTGATTCTTTTTTGGCCTGCCTCGACCTCTCCTAAAGCATGTTATAGCTAACCTGTCGCACTTCCTTACTAGTACATTTGCACAACTCCTTTTCACATGCCCGGACCATCTTGGTCTCACTTCCCTCATCTTGTCCACCATGGAGGGCATAACCACCTTGTCCTGTAGAACTTTGTTCCTAATCCTATCTCACCTCCTATGCCTACACATCCACCTGAGAATTCTCATCTCTGCCACCTTCATCTTCCGAACGTGCGCGTAATTGACTGGCCAAAATTGTAATCAGCTACTAACCTACCTAGATTGCTATTATGTTTCTTAAATTTTGTGCCACCTTTACTTCTTGATAGTGTGAAATTATGAAAGAAAAACATGCAGCAGTATTCATCTTTCAACTGAAAAGGAGATTATATCTTTATAATTAAGAAGGGGAAAGTAGAGGGGACTAGGTCATTTGTTTAGGTTGTTCAAGATCTGAAGCATAATGGAAGAGGGCTGTAAGATTTTGAAAGAAGCTGCTTTAGTCTGTACTAAATTCTATGTCACAAGAATAACAGCTGCAATAGTTGTCTTGTATCTTTCTATCTTAATTTTCTTTTGTCATATAAATACACTGCAATTGCAATGATCTTGTGAAATATTCTTTACATCATGTTGAAATACTAGTATGGCTGAAGTGTTATCGCTTCGGACCAATATTAACAAATGAAGGACCTAGATAAGGTAGGTTTAGCATTAGTAGCCAAAAGAGAGAAAATGACAAGAAAAATCAGCAGTTTTGAGGAATCTTTACAGTAGTAGCATATTACAAGGCCTTGAGCTTGTGGGTTTTTACTGTTATGGATCTTTTAATGCTGCTACTGTAGACGGGTTTATCTGTTATGTTATTGAAGTAATTCCTTTATAAGATTGAGGGTAAAATTGGATGGTTAGATTTGTAATATTGATTGATCTTATGACTCAGCTTGTGTAGTAGTGGCAGATGCATGCAGTTCTTGTGTGCATCACAAATTGAGAAAGAAAATAGAGGAAGCAATAGAGGAAATAAAGGCATATTAACTAATGAGCTGCAATTTCTAGTTTTTCTTACTGTGAGATTAGCAACTGGTTGCTTCTGGTGAAGCACGTTTGCCACTACATGGAGATTCAGTATACTAGTCCTGAGCTGTTCCTCATGCCTAGAGAGGCGAAAACAGTGTCTATTAGGCTGAAGTCAAATCATGTCATAGGTGGCAATAGATACTGCAAAGGACTAAGCCACTATTTTCATGTTGAATGTGGTCTACTCTTCCACTAACTGCCGTCACATACACAACTGCATAAAGTTTCAGTGAACTTTTGAAACAATCAATGGGATTGATCTGCCCAAGTCCATATAAGAAGTACATAATAACCTTATCCAACTGATGTGGGACTTAACATGCTGCTAATATTAAGTCTTTATTATGTTCTTTCAACAAAATCCTCACTAGATACTATAATGATACGACATTACTTTGTTTTTTTTAAAAAATGCTTGAGCAGTTTATATTATCTACTTCACCTCAGACACAATGCTTGTTAATGATTTTAAAATTCATTGCTGATAAAAACTTGGGGATACTCAATTGTCTTGATTAGCCACTAAAGCGGAAGAGTGGAACAATAAATTACGAACAGGGAGTTGGTGCACAGGTTTCAGGTTGTGAAAGTGTCTATGTGAGTAGTCCAATGCTGACACCAATCTCAGGGAAAGCTGGAAAGTCACAGAAAGAACCTAGGGCATCAAAGGCCAGATCTGCTGCTCAAGCAACCTCAAGTTTAGGTAAAGACATCCTACACGAATTTTTGTCAGCATTAGTTTATGCATCTCATATCATCAAATATAAGACTCACCATTTATCTTACTCAATTTGACAGATTAGCGGTTTGGATAACTATAATCTTTGTTGTGTCACCCCATCTTATTGTTGTTTTCCATTTTCTCTTGAGGCACCCACCATTTTATAGAACACATAGAATTATAGAAGAGATAACTTCTTAAATATTTCAAATTACAGGATCCCCTTCAGGCAATAATGTTACTCCAGTTGGTCCTTGCCGCTATGACAACTCCTTAGGTAAATTAAAACTTTTATGACTTCCGGTTACAAATTTGTGTCTTTTAATCTGCCTGTTCATTGGGGTATGAGCATAGGTGGAGGTTGCATTTCTGGGCTTGTGCATTTGTATGTTTAAATTAGACATTTTTCTAGAATATATATATATATATATATATATCAAAATTAGTAACTATGGCTTCCTCTCTTGATTCTAATTCAGGTCTCTTAACAAAGAAGTTCATTAACCTGCTCAAACATGCAAAAGATGGCATTCTAGATTTGAACAAGGCTGCTGATACATTAGAGGTATCTTCACTTCGCAGTAGATACGGCATAAGCCTGTATGATAAATTTCTATCAACTTACTGATCTCTTCCCTTTAACAGGTGCAGAAAAGGCGTATATATGACATTACAAATGTCTTGGAAGGCATTGGTCTGATAGAAAAGAAACTCAAAAACATGATCCAATGGAAGTACGGAAATGCTTATCCAATAAATATATTACATTGAAGTTGTTTATCATTTACGTTCCACATTATTCAAGATCATTCAATACACAAAAGTTACGACTCAGTTCTCTTATTACATAGGGGGTTAGATGTCTCAAGACCAGGGGAAGTTGATGAGAGTGTTACGAGTTTACAGGTTTGAAGAACTATCTCAATGCCTGTCTTTTTTCTTATTTTGTTAATTGTCAATTGGCCCTGTCATAATCTGCCAAGTAGCCTGAGCAAAAGGATTTCAATAATTGGTTTGTGCTGCCTTTACAGGCAGGAGTAGAAAATTTGACGATAGAAGAAAGTAGATTAGATGAACAGATAAGGTTATCTTCTGATGCCTCTGAACATAATTCAAGATTTCTTTGCTTCAACATTATGCTGACTGTGTTAAATTTGCTCGTCTCAGAAAAATGAAAGAAAGGTTGAGGGACCTGAGTGGAGATGAAAATAATAAAAGGTACCACATTCTTTGGCTTAATCATAAACCAAGTTATTTGTGTTATATTTTTGTTGTGAATGAATCTATCTGCTCACTTTTCCTTCGTATTATTGACAACTGATCTCTTCTGAATTTTCTTTTTAAAAGATGGCTTTTTGTAACTGAAGATGATATAAAGAGCTTACCTTGTCTTCAGGTAATTTTAAAACATATGCTTTTTTGTTTTTTTCCTTTCATTTCTTTGTAATGCAGTTTCCATCAAATGACTAATGCTGTGATTTCAATTTATTGCTCTCATCAGAATGACACACTGATAGCTATTAAAGCTCCACATGGCACCAGTTTAGAAGTTCCAGATCCTGACGAGGTAACTGCTGTCTCTTTAGTACAATTACCTTTTCTTTATTATTCTAACAAGTCCATCTCAGCAAAATTTAAGTGGCAGTTCTATGTGTCTTAGCATGTCTTCCTTGTTTCCAATAGGCTGTTGATTATCCAGAAAGAAGATATAGAATAGTGTTTCGCAGCACCATGGGACCAATTGATGTTTACCTTGTCAGGTACTTATTTACTTCTTACTTCAACTACCTATGAAATTGAAAAGATTAATATGTTTCTAGAGGGATGAAGTGTTTAATAGCTTTGCATTTTTTAAGGGCAAGATAAACTTAATTGATTTTAGGATGGTGTGTTTAAACAATCTTTGTCTAATTCTTTGTTTAGTAAATTCGAGGAAAAGTTCGAAGAGATAAATACTGTTGAGGAACCATCCACAATGCCTTCAACATCAGGTTTCATTGAGAATGAAACTGCAACATTGCCTGTTGATGATGGCGGAGGAGTTGGTGTTGGGGTGTTGGAACAAGAAAATCAAAGAGAGTGTCCAGATGCTGGTACTTCCCAGGACTTTGTGAGTGGAATTATGAAGATTATTCCCGATGTTGATGTAAGCTCTTATTTTCAAGCCTTTATAAAATTGAATGATTAGAGTGTTTTCGAAGCAAAAAATGAGGGAAAAGAGACTACTTCAGCGTACTGCATTTTATCTTAAATAAGTAGGTGTTTCATAGAAACTTCCAATGCAGTTTGGTTTTTTCAGTTGCTTATTTTTTCTTCGGTCCTGCAGAATGAAGCAGATTACTGGCTGTTGTCAGATGCCGATGTTAGTATCACTGACATGTGGACAGAATGTATCCTACTAGTTCCATTCTGTTATTTTTTATTTCTTGCTATCAATGAAATTTATCCCTTGAATATTGAATCCATGACTCAATGTTAGCTGCTCTTAACTGGAACGCTTTGGATGCAATTAATGAGGATTATTCAATTGCGGATGTTAGTACTCCACGTGCCCAAACTCCGCCATCCAGTACCATTGAAGTACCTTCTGGGAAATCTACTGGAAGCTGAGTAATATTTCCTGGCATTTCTGTGGATGCTCAGGCTTAGTTTTCGGAGTAGTGCTTGACCTTGGTGTTCAAAATGATAAATTCTCCATTAGCAAATCTGTATAATAAAAGTTCTACATTGAATTAATTCATACTCTGTATAGCCCCTTGAATGACCTAAACGTAAGAACAAGTGCTTCCAGGAGCTTTTAGGAAGTTGGCAGTTTGAGTCCCAAGGAAATGAGCTCCATTGTACAGTTAGTATATATATCATTGTACTTGTAGTGGCAATAATCAGATGGTTAAACTGCTGTCAAAATTTCTGTGTATTGTCTAATATCTTGTTCTCTATGGTTTTAGCTTTGAAATCTGATACTGATGTAAAGTAAATTTGATTTAGTACACTTCTGTGCTGTAGTGGTGGCTTGTTTGTCCCACTTAAATTCAGTACAATTTGTCCATTCACATACTAACTAATGAGCTGCAATGTTCTATTACATTATCTCGCCTTACTGGGAGATTAGAAAGTGGTTGCTTCTGGCGAAGCGAATGTGGTCTACTCTACCAATAACTGGTCAAATACCAAACTGCATATAAGGAGAATTCATCATCCCAACTCCATATAAGGATCCCATAATTTCCTTATCCCACTGATGTGGGACTTAGCATGCTGCTAATATCAAGTGTCTATTATGTTATATCTACAAAATCCTCGTTAGATCTTTTGGTGATTCGACATGACTTTGTTTATTTAAATGCTGATCAATGTAGTTGAGCAGTTTATAGTATCTACTTATCTTCACATTCTTGTTTTAAAGATTTTTAAATTTATTGCTGATAAGAACTTGGGGATACTCAATTGTCTTGACTAGCCACTGAAACGGAAGAGTGAAACAGCAAATTATGAACAGGGAGTTGGTGCACAGATTGCAGGTTCTGGAAATGCCAATGTGAGTAGTTCAATGCAGACACCAATCTCAGGGAAAGCTGGAAAGTCACAGAAAGCACCTAAATCTTCTGCTCAAGCAACCTCAAGTTTAGGTAAGGATATCCTACAAGAAGTTTTGTCAGCATTAGTTTATGCATCTCATATCATCAATATAAGATTCACCATTTTATCTTACTCAATTTGACAGATCAGCGGTTTGGATAATCTTAACTGTGTCACCCATCTTATCGTTGTTTTTCATTTTCTCAGAGGCACACACCATTTTATTGAACACATTTTATTACAGAAGAGTCAACTTCTTAAATATTTCAAATTACAGGATTCCGTTCAGGCAATAATGTTACTCCAGTAGGTCCTTGCTGCTATGACAACTCCTTGGGTAAAATTTGTATGACTTTCGGTTACTACTTTGTGTCTTTTATTCTCTCTTTGCTTGGGCTATGAAATAGGTGGAGGTTGCACTTCTGTGCTTGTGCAATTGTATGTTATAGGACATTTTTCTTGAATTACTTGTTGTACTGGATAATATAAACCAGAATTAGTAACTATGGCTTCCTCTCTTGATTCTCATTCAGGTTTCTTAACGAAGAAGTTCATTAACCTGATCAAACATTCTGAAGATGGAGTTCTAGATCTGAACAAGGCTGCTGATACATTAGAGGTTTCTTCATTACGCAGTAGATACTACATAAGCCGGTATGATGAAATTCTATCAGCTTACTACAGATTTCCTCTTTTCAACAGGTGAAGAAAAGGCGTCTATATGACGTCACAAGTGTCCTGGAAGGTATTGGTCTGATAGAAAAGAAATCCCTAAACATGATACAATGGAAGTATGGAAATGCTTATACAATAAACATTTTACATTGAAGTTTGTCATTTAAGTTCCACTTTGTTCAAGATTATTCGATAAAAAAAAGTTACGACTCAATTTTCTTATTACATAGGGGGTTAGATGTCTCAAGACCAGGGGAAGTTGATGAGAGTGTTACAAGTTTACAGGTTTGAAGACCTATCTCATTGCCCGTCTTTTTTCTTATTTTCTTAATTGCCAATTGGCTCTTTTCTAATCTATCAAGTAGCCTGAGCAAAAAAGGGTTTCAATAATTGGTTTGTGCTTCCTTTACAGGCAGAAGTAGAAAATTTGACGATTGAAGAAAGTATATTAGATGAGCAGATAAGGTTATCTTCTGATGCCTCTGATAAAATATTCAATATTTCCTTGCTTCAACATTATGCTGATACTGTGTTAAATTGGCTTGTCTCAGAGAAAAGCAAGAAAGGTTGAGGGTCCTGAGTGAAGATGAAAATAATCAAAGGTACCACATTCTTTGTCTTAATGATGAACCGAGTTGTTTGTTAGTTTATTTACCTGGCACTTTTTTGCCAATGTAAACAGTGTGGATAACCTTTCGGATTTTGTTAGTTCCCTATCTCTAGTACAGTAGAGTAGTAGGGTTCCCTATTGACTGTTTCACAAGTTTTTGCCAAGCTAGCTCCATATTTTCTGTTTGGAGCAGCTTTTTTGCACAAGGTGCTTTTGTAACTTCGCATCTTCTTGATGCTTTCTAATATCATTTAATTACTTTATCAAAAAAAAAATTGATGAACCCAGTTGTTTGTTGTTGATGGATCTATCTGCTCACTTTTCCTTTCTCATTCTTGACTACTGATCTCTTCTAAATTTTCTTTTTAAAAGATGGCTTTTTGTAACTGAAGATGATATAAAGAGCTTACCTTGTCTTCAGGTAATTTTGAAACAGATGCTTTTGTTTTTTCCTTTGATTTCTTTTTAATGCAATTTTCATCAAATGACTAATGCTCTGATTTCAATTTATTGCTCTCATCAGAATTACACACTGATAGCTATTAGATTTCCACATGGCACTAGTTTAGAAGTTCCAGATCCTAACGAGGTAAATGCTTTCTCTTTAGTACCAAATCCTTTTCTTTATCATTGTAACAAGTTTACCAGTTCTTTAACTGGTATCTCAGCAAAATTTAAGCAACAGTTCTATGTGTCTTAGCATATCTTCTTTGTTTCTAATAGGCTGTTGATTATCCACAAAGAAGATACAGTATAGTGATTCGCAGCACCATGGGACCAATTGATGTTTACCTAATCAGGTACTTATTTACTTCTTTCTTCAACTACTATGTAACTGAAATGATTAATATGTTGCTAGAGAGAATGGAGTATTTAATAGCTTTGCATTTTTTAAGGGCAAGATAAACTTGATCGATTGAAGGATGGATTGTTTAAACAATCTTTTTCTAATTCTTTGTTTAGTAAATTCGAGGAGAAGTTCAAACAGATAACTACTGTTGAGGAACCATCAACCATGCCTTCAACATCAGGATTCATTGAGAAAGAAACTGCAGCATTGCCTGTTGATGATGGCAGAGGAGTTGGTGTCGGGATGGAAGAACAAGAAAACCAAAGAGAGTGTCCAGATGCTGGTACTTCCCAGAACCCTGTGAGTGGAATTATAAAGATTGTTCCCGATTTTGATGTAAGTTCTTATTTTCAAGCCTTCAAGAAACTGAATAATTGTTGACTGTTTTTCGAAGCAAAGAATGAGGAAGAAGAGACTAATTCAACATAGTGCTTTTCATAGAAACATCCAATGCAGTTCTTTTTTCTTTCAGTTAATTCTTTTTCTTCAGCCTCTGCAGAATCAAGAAGAAGATTACTTGTTTTTGTCAGATGCCAATGTTAGTAACACTGACATGTGGACAGAGTGTATCCTACTAGTCTTGTTCGGTTTTTCTTTACTTGTTGCTACCGATGAAAGTTATCCCTTGAATATAGAATCCATGAATCAAAGTTAGCTGTTCGTGATGCGTTGGACTCAATTTATGAGGATTATTCAATTGCAGATGTTAGAAGTCCACATGCCCAAACACCCCCCTCCAGTACCACTGAACTAACTTCTGCAAATACTACTGAAGCTGAGTAATATTTCCTGGCATTTCTGTGTATACTCGGGCTTTGTTTTCGTTGCAGTACTTGAGCTTGATGTTCAAAATGATAAATTCTCCTGCAGCAAAATCTGTATAATAGTAGTTCTACATTGATTTGATTCATCCTCTGTATAGTCCCTCGATGATCTACGTTGTACAGTTAGTATATATCGTTTGTACTTGAATTTCACAGTGTACTTGTTTTTTTCATTCCAATAAATGGTGTCTTCATGTGCTTCAAAAGTAAAGTACTATAATTTGTTCAACCTTTCATGGAATTTATTTATTTTGTGGATGTGTAGTTAGCTGGATGTCAATTCTATAATCACTATACTGCCAAAATACAACTAGATATATTTAATAGGTCGAACCACTACTCTTTAAGCATGTAAACAAAAAATTTGAATAACTTTAAGTGTATATCGATGTATTTAACTAATAACAAGCTTCTAATTCTCTTATGAATTTTCAACAGACAGTTACATGAATAGTCTTCTTTAAAATGCTTTCCTTTCTTGATTTCACATAGAAGAATTAGAGGCCCCACCACAATTCCTCCAAAATAACATTCACAATATCATCAGTAAGTGGCTCCACATTTTCCACTGGTTCTACATCTTGCACATGACCTCCCTAAACCCAAAAAAATGAAAGTAAGATAGAATGATCGTTTGAGGAATTAACTCGATCTTTTTTAAAGTAATATTAATATGAGAGCGTGATATTAAGTTTAAGTTTGTGCATTGATAATGCTAACTAATATCATGTTAAGTAATGATAAGAAAATTATTTTAACAACATAATATAAATAATCTAAGTAAAATACTATTGTAGTAATAGTATATATAACTAACTAAAACCTTATGTAGATGTCAGACAGAAATCCCCTATTTAATGAGATTAACGTGATCCTTTGCTGCAAAAGGTGAATACAATTCATAATTGCTTAACATAATCATGTAAATAAATAAATTGGATTATAGTTTGCTTTCTTTAAATCATTTAAATGAGATGACACACAAATTACACTCTAATAATAATATTAAACCAAACAAAATTCTTCTCACTACCATACCACTTGTTAATTAATCCATAAAAAAGAACCACCCACACATGAGGGCATATTGAATACATTCATAAGTAAAAATAGTTAGATTTAAGTTTATAGACGAGATGATCACACAGAGGAGGAGAGGAGAGAAATAAAGATTATACCAAACACAAGTCGATAAAAGCAGCTACTATGAAATGTTGATTCTTCATATTATTAATCTTCAAGAACCAAGTAAGCAACTCCTCCATAAATTCCCAATCCACCATATCTCCCCTTTGTGCACCATAAACTTTAGTCATTTGCTCCATTGAATGCAAAAAATCCATTCTAGGATTCTCAGTTTCCACAGCTAAGAGTAAACAATCTTTGAAAGGGAAACCAACCATGGATAGAACTGAACAAGACTCGTTTTCTTCGAACGATAACCTCCTTGTTGCCAATGCTTGTTTTGCCATCTCCAATGCTTCATCTGGACAACAAATTTCTGGGAATGGACCAAACATGTTATCTACTAAACATTGATCATATTTTCTACTCATTTTTTTCTTCTTATTCTTTTTCAAGAATGAGAAACGTTTCCATAAGGTAAAGTACTTCATTTTTTTTTTTACTAAGTACTCAACTTGTTACATTTCTTCTTTTAAATTAAAGGGCACTTGCTATTTTAGTTACACATTCATTTATAGTACTGCACCAACTCTTACATAAATGAAATAAATACTATATAATATATAACTAATAATGTCATTAATTGTATACTAGTGATTTCTCCATATTAATAAAACTTTCGCTATGCATGAGCATTTGGATTGAATCATAAAGATCTATTGTATGCGGTTATAATTTACGATGTATTTATGTAACTAACGAGGAGTGCGGACTTCAAGAGTGAATCCTACTCTCCTCAACATTTTGATAGAATCCGATGTGTTTGCGTTTACCATTATTAATAAAGATTACAGTCTAGAAATGTGATCTTCGTGTAACGTATCAAAATGTCTTGAATTTTTTCGTCTTTATTTAAAGAGTGTGTAACGTATTAAAATATCTTTCAAATTTTGTGATCTCAAACTTTATATGTGAAATACTGTTAAAGTTATAAAATTATCAAATATAAAAATTATTCTTTTTTAAATAGAATAAGATAAATAAGACATAGAGTACTATAAATTAATTTATTCACTTTTTAAGAAAGAACAAATGAAAAAGAAAGTCTTCGATCTTTTTAATTATAAGCTTCCCGTTATGTGAGAATCCACTATTACAAACTAATTATAGCTAATTACAACCATAAATAAATTAAGGACGCTGTATGACTTCTCTAATAGTAAAATTTCTATTAAACGATGCATTATTATATATTATTGGGATAATGCACAAGTACTCGTCAATCTATGTCCGAAATCTCAGAGACACATTTATATTATACTAAGGTTCTATTATCCCTGAACTTATTTTACTAATAATTTTCTATCTCTTTTCGGCCTACGTGGCATTATCTTGTAGGTCCAACGCTGGTTGAATCTTTATCACGTAGGCCGAAAAAGGATAGAAAATTATTTATAAAATAAGTGGGTAATAGGACCTTAGTATAGTATAAGTGTGTTTCTGAAATTTCGAAAATAGATGAGGGGTACTTATGCATTATATTATTTTATCCAATTATCAGACATTTCTATTATTTCGTAGTCAATTTCCTTTTGCTTGTACTTGTCCCTAATAAAATGATAAATTTGTCATTAAAAAAAAAGGGAAAAGGGTCTGATATACCCCTCAACTTTGTCATTTAGAGCTGATATACCCCTTGTTATGAAAGTGGCTCATATATACCCCTATTTGTAAACAAATGGCTCATATATACCCCTACTTGTAAACAAATGGCTCAAATATACCCTTTTCCTCTGACGGAAATGAAAAAAATAATAATTTTAATCTAAATTTTTATTATTTTTTTCTAAAAAAT